>NW_024412096.1:620000-630000 GCF_016920715.1 Anopheles arabiensis | reverse complement strand
GGTGTCCGGACAGACAGGGTCTGACCTCCTCGCCGAGTAGCTCCTGTCGAACTGCCGCAAAGCGTGGGCACTCGAAGAAGGCGTGCTCCGCCGTCTCTGGGACGCCGACGCACAACTGGCAGTCTGGGGACGACGTGAATCCATTGTGGCACAAGTAGTCACGGAAAAATCCGTGTCCGGACAAAACCTGTGCCAGATGGAAAGTCATATCTCCATGTTTCCTAGACTGCCAGTCGCCGACCGATGGAATTACACGGTGCGTCCACCGCGTGTGCCGGCTAGCATCCTGTTGCAGTGCGTCGGCATCCCATTCCTCCCGCCAGCAGTCGATGGTGTTCTGCCGCCCGTCGCCCGGATGTCCTCCCTCGTTGCAGCACGGTCTGGAGCAAGGAGTTGTTGGTGAACCCGAGCATCCTCGTTGATGAGGTGGCATATCGGTACGAGTCCAGCGAGTAGGGTGGCTGTCTCATACCTGACGGTACGGAATGCCCGTGCCACCCTGATGGCTGCTTTTCGCTGAACCCGTTGCAGCATCCGTCGGCACTCTCGCACCTGAGTTGCCTCAGCCCAGACGGGAGCAGCATACCGCAACACCGATTCTGCCACATACGCCAGCAGCCTTGACTTGGCCGTCCTGGGGCCGCTGTGGTTTTGCATGAGGCGCGTTACAGCTGCCACCACGCGCGACGCCTTTTCGGAGACTTTCGTGACGTGATCTCGCCATTTCAGGTGATCTTGGAGCTGCACGCCCAAGTACCTGATGCTCCTAGAAGACTGGACTTCCACGTCACCGACGCGAAATGTCACCTGCGGCGGAGTCTTCTTGCTTGAGATCAGGACGGCTTCAGTCTTGGCTGGGGCCAGCTCCAGACCGTGCTGCTGCATCCAACGTTGGACCTGGTCAACGGCCTCCTGCTCTCGCGCGAACCTCGTCCGTGGTGGTAGCAGGTACCAACAGCGCCAGATCGTCCGCATATCCGATGACTTCGACGTCGGGAGGTAGCGGCACATCCAGCACCCTGTCATACATGATGTTCCACAGTTGGGCCCAGGATGGACCCCTGTGAACACCGGCGGTTACATGCCGTACGACGGGCCTTCGCTCGTGTCAAAGTACAGCACACGATCCTCGAAGTAGCTTCGAAGCATCCGTTGGAGGCCGACGGGAACACCTTTGCCTGAAGGGCGCTGGCAATGGATTGCCAGTTGGCCGTGTTGAAGGCGTTCTTCACGTCCAACGCCACCACAAGCAAGAAACGGTTATCCCGGCCGTTCGTTCGCCGGAACGACATGGCGGTACGGCCGGCCTCAATAACCCGCTGGATGGCGCTCACTGTCGACCGCCCTCGACGAAATCCGAACTGCCGGTCCGACAGTCGGGGTGAAGACGGCTCGAGATGTTCATTGAGGCGATTCAGGATGAGGCGCTCAAGTACCTTCCCCAGTGCGTCGAGCATGCAGAGGGTCGGTACGAGCTGCTCTCTCCCGGAGGCTTCCCTGCTTCGGCAGCAACACCAGTCGTTGCCTCTTCCACTGCGCCGGAAACGAAGCGCGATTGAGGCAATCCTGGTACAGGACCCGGAAGACCTCCGAACATGTGATGGCCGTCTTCACTGCCGCGTTCGGGATGCCATCGAGCCCTGGTGCTTTGCGATTTGCCATCTGGCTCGCGATGAGCAGCAGCTCGTCGTCCGTTACCGGTGCAATTCCCGCCGTTGTTGTTGCTCCCTCGACGCTTCCAACGTTGCTCAGCTGCGACCAGTCACAGGGCGGATGCTCAGGAAGAGGTCGGACACAATGCGTTCGAGGACGACCCGGTCCGCTTCTGAAGGCGTCCGACTGCCCCGGAGCCGGGACATGACGACCCGATATCCTGCCCCGAACGCATTCTCTTCTGCAATTTCGATCAGCTCCTGGAACAAGTTCCGCTTGCTAGCTCGAATTGCTCGGCTGAGCTCTGCCCTTGCTGTCCTGTGCTCAGCTGCTGCTATGCTGCGCTCCTCCAAATCAGCCGTCCGCAGCATCCGGTCACGGGCAACCTCGCAGTTGTTCCTCAGGCGAGCCAGGAGGAGACCACCAAAATGTGTTACGGTGCGGGTCTTGGTGCACTCGGGTAACCCGTTGCATCGTCTCGTCGCAGGCCTTCAACATGGCTGCGATCATACCCTCCTGGGTCGATGCGCGTTGGACAAAGTCCGCAGCGAACAGCGCCTCGAGGAATGAGGAAGGAGAAAACTGCGAGGTCTTCCATCTACGGCCAGCGTGACGCACACGCCTCTGGCTAGCGGAAGCACCCTGCCGCGATGACGGTTGCCGCTGATGTTGCTGCTGCTGCTGTTGCGATGGCTGCTGTTGCTGCTGCTGCTGAAGTGACTGCTGCTGCTGCGCAGAGGACTGTTGCGCTGGCTGCTGCTGGTCCTGCAGCTGCTCGGGCGATGCTGGTGTTCCTCCCACGGTGTAGAGAACATAGCGGTGGTCTGACGCGGTGTATCTTAGCACAACCCAGGTGTCAGGGCGAGCGATCGTCGGGCTCGCGAATGCCACATCCACTATACTCGGGAGAGCCACCCCGTTGCCATCAAACGTGTATTCCCGACCTTGATTAATCACGATTAGGCCAAGCTGCTCCACCATTCCGTGCAGCTCTTCCCCGCGGTCGCAAGACCTCGGGCTGCCCCACTCCTCATGTCTGGCGTTAAAATCGCCGGCGACGACGACTTGAGGGTGGAGAAGCCTTCGAGTTCTATTGCTTCCAAGAAGCGCTCGAACTCTGCGAGGTTAAGGCTTGGTGGAGCATAGCAGCTGATAAAACCACTCCGCCGATCTGCGCTGCAACCAACCCCTGAGCTTCACTGCACCACACCCGCTGTATTGGTAGCTCACCGACAGCTACCACCGCTACCGCCTTGCAGCTGCTGAATGCCCACCGGCCGTTGTTTTCAGGTGGGCGCAGAACATCAGAGAGAATGAGCACGTCTGCTTTCTCCTCTCTGGCAGCTTGCAGCACCAGGTTCTGGGCATCACGGCCATGGCCCAGGTTCGCCTGCAGAACTTTCAGGCCGGGAACATCGTTGGGCCGAACGAGCACATTCGCTGTGGCCTATGTGGTGAGCGCCACCGCACAGTGCGCACTTTGCCTCATTCTGGCAGGATCGTGCTTTGTGTCCGGTAAGCCCACAGCGGATGCACAGATTCTGTCGATCTGCGGTGGAACGGCAGTTCGAGGCGATGTGGCCCATCTCCAGACAGCGGAAACAGCGCTGTCGCTCTGGAGGCGTTGGTGGGCTGCTCGAACCTTGCTCACACAGTCGCACAGGAACAGTTTAAGTCCTTCCAACTGCCGAGCCGACTTCACAGGTAGCCGGATGCGTGCTCGCTTCGAACCATCCGGTAGTTCCCAAATGCTGGCAGAAACAACTCCAGCACTTGCGCCAATCTTAGCATCGAGGGCAGCAATGATATCTTCCTCCGCAGCAAGGGGATCGATATCGACTACCAGCAGCTCACCCATTTCTGTGACAAGCCGACTGACGCCTGCGTCGCCGATGATTTTGCGGACGCCTTCCAGCATAAGCGGAGCGTTTGCCGTCTTGCTCAGCTCCATACGTAGCAGCCTGGCATGAGTTCGGCGGCCCTGCTTAATATGCCCTTTCATTTCGCTGTGAGCCGCGTCCAGACGAATGGCTTCGCGCACCTTCTCGTAGATGCCATCCCAGGTTTCGCCTTCACTGGGAGACACCTCGATGATGTCGGGCCTCGGCTTTCGCTTACGATGTTGCTGATGTTGCTGCTGCATACGCTCCTGCTGCTGCTGTTGCGAGCCGGCGACCGCCTGTCGCTGTGGCTGACGCTGCTGCTGCTGCTGCTGCTGCTGCTGTTGCTGTTGCTGCTGCTGCTGGGAACGTGGCTTACCCGTAGCTTTTCCGCGATATCTACGCCGCACGACCTCACTAAAGGTGAGTTCCGGCACAACGTCTACGCGGACGGCTGTCGATGCCTCGCTGCGCGGCGGCATGACTGCGCGCGACGTCGACGCGCGGGCTGCTCCTGCTCGTGCTGGTTCCGCTGCTGCTGTTGTTGTTGCTGCAGCTGCGGCGCAGAGGGTCGGCGCGGCAGCGGAGTCGGAGGTTGGCGCGGACTAGCTGACGGTTGTCCGCCGGCAACCTTTGCTGCCAGAAGAGAGTTGAGCACGTCTCGGTCGCGCTGATGTGCGGCGGCGAGCTTCTCCATCTGTGCCTCCAACTTCTCCTCTCGTCGTTTTGCCTCCTCCTTTTCCTCTTGTAGCAGTTGGCACATGCCAGTTATCTGCTCGGAGAGGCGAGCATTTTGCTCCTTCATTTCTGCATTCTGCTCCTCTAGTCGTTGGATTGTTGCCTTAAGCAACTCGAGCTCCGGTGTGGCCGTGGCGGCCTTGGATGCCACGGCGGGCTTGTTGTTGCCTGTGACACTGACCCTAGGCAGCGCCACTCGAGGCTCGGTCACAAACAGCTTCGAGCCAGATGCCAAGCTGCTACGGCAGTCCACAGAGACTGACCTCGCACTCGCGCGCGTTGACATCCCGGATGATGCCATCATCTTGCCGACTTTCAGGTTGGTGGGTTAAATAACCCTGGGGGTCGATGTGACCCCGGGGTCGGTTGACCCCGGGGGTCGAGATGACCCCAAGTATGCAGCGCCGTCTAGCTGGTGTTCTGCCGCTCAATCGCTGCTGTAGAATCCTTCTTCCACGCTGGTTTTCCACTATGGTCCGACTTGCGACCCCCTGGTGGGCTGGGGGAGGGGTGGCGGGTGGCGAAAATTACGAGAGGGTGCGTCGCTCACGTGGGGAATGGATCCGCACCAATCCCGAATTTTTTTTCCGGCACTTTTTCACGTCCAAATTGCGCTGCCCGCTTTTTCGACCCTTTTGGACCTATTTTAGGATTTTTCGAAAAATTCGAGCAGTTTTCGAGTTGCTCGAACTACTCGAATCGAGCAGATTCGAGCTGCCGCGGGCACTACACTTCTTCCCCGAATTTTCTGCGCACTTTTTGTAAACTCGAGCACTTTTCGAGCAGTAACGGACTTTTCAAATTTTTGCCCCTTGGGAACTGCTCCCTGGACAAAATTTGTCCCTTGGGTATTATAGAACTGTCACCAAGAAACGTCAAAAATTTTTTTCACGATTTTCACAAATTTTTTGATGCAATCTTATTGTACGCATAAAAACAAGCACAACGGTGAAAACCGCACACGAATCCGAGCAAAACTCGCGGAGTTATTCGCGATTTGCTATTTATTTCGATTTTTCCGAAAGCACGTGCTCCGGCGGTAGCACCCCGACACTTTTTATTTTCTCGTTTTTCACCGATTTTCGTTCTGTTTCTTTTAAATTCACGTTCAGCGTCACTACGCGCACCTTTAAAATCACATCCGGCACGAATCCGTGCGTTTTTCACTGAGTTATTCACATTCAAAGTTCCCCATACAAATTGTATGGGGATGTAAACACACACTTTTATGCACTTTAAACTTCTCAAAACGTCTCGAAAACACTTTTAAACGCTTTAGAAGCGTCGAATTATCCAGAATCGAGTGTTTCCGGCGCTGATATCACAGTTTTGCGCATTTTTCCACACCCGGAAATTTGGTGCTACCGGGGGGCAAATGTACACAGAACAACACGAATTTTTAAAGCGCAAAAATCACAGAAATTCGACCAAATAACACTATCTATAGGTAAATTGGGTGCTCTGAACACGATTTTGAGGGTTTCAGAGCGATCCGAGGCCGTTTTACACTTTTTGCACACTTTGTCGGAGCGTGTTTACATACGTCTGTACCCGACGGCTACTCGATGAACACTACAGGGATAACTGGCTTGTGGCCGCCAAGCGTTCATAGCGACGTGGCTTTTGATCCTTCGATGTCGGCTCTTCCTATCATTGTGAAGCAAAATTCACCAAGCGTAGGATTGTTCACCCTTTCAAGGAACGTGAGCTGGGTTTAGACCGTCGTGAGACAGGTTAGTTTTACCCTACTGGTGTGTGCTTATAGTCGCTATCTTAACGGAATTCCTGTGCAGTACGAGAGGAACCACAGGTACGGACCACTGGCTCAATACTAGTCCGACCGGACTTTGGTATGACGCTACGTCCGCTGGATTATGCCTGAACGCCTCTAAGGTCGTAGCCAATCCGAGCTGATAGCGCTTCTCAAACCCATTAGGTGTTCGGAAGCTAGCGGGCCTAACAACCCTCTGAGATCCGTTGAGTCTGCGTCTGCAGCCCGGCGTCTCATCCCGCTATACCTAGGCCGCAATGAGTGGAGTTCGCTGCACGTGTTAGTACCGTAACTGGGAACGCCGTTGGCTTGAGCTCTGCCCAACGTGGATATACCTAGTTTCGACACCTATCAACCGCCCGCAAACGACGGGACTTCAGGCTGGGAGCTGCGAGTTGTAGAGATGCGTTCGCATCGATCCTCTCAGGCGACCCATGCTTGGTGGTTTGTCCGTGTGCCCTTCCTCGATGTGCGCAAGCTCGTCTTGGTCTGGGGACCACGTCGACACAGGGGATACTCTTGTGAGAGCATGAGTGTACTAAGTTGAGTGTAGCAGGAACGCGTGCCCTTCCTCGTTGGCGTAACTAACCATCTTGGTCTGGGGACCGTGGTACCGTGCTCTGGTGAAGCTTGGTGCGTGCTCCTTCCTTGTCAGACGAGTGACTTGACCTGGTCTGGAGACCGTTCCTTTATACTAGTGGACAAGAGTTGGCTACTTCCGTGTCAGACGAGTGACTTGACATAGGATGGAGAAGGACACTTAACACTAATGAGCTTGTCGGCGTGCCTCGTTCTCGACTTGATTGTCTTGATGTGAGGACCGTGCGGACCACACCAGTAAGCTTACACATGCTCGTTACAAGTTGTATAAGTTGACCCGTTTGGCCCGGTTGCCTTGCACATGATGGTGTTGACCATGTTCGGTTAACAGGTCGTGTGTCGAGGTGGTCGGCCTTGGTAGTAGGATGTCTTGTGCATGTGACGTGTTGACCTGGTTTGGTCGGTGTGTCGTCGTGTACGAGATGACCTACTACCCGTTAGTTTTCCAAGTTGTATCATGTGTTGACTTAGTTGACGTGTCATGTGCTTGGATGATTAGCGTACGGGTCATGTATGGTGCGCTTGCTTCAGTTGAAGGGATGTACTAGTACAGTTGTATTAATTGTTTATTTCACGATCTGGTCTTTGGCTGGATCGTGAAAAACGCTAAGTCCCAAATCCTGAACTCGAGAAGAAAGCGCCAATGACAACGTTTTTGACTGGAGCTCCCTAGCATTCGGCTTTTTCTACTTTGAAGGGATGTACTGTTGTATGAATTGTTTATTCACGAACTGGTCGTTTGATTGGATCGTGAAAAAATCGCTCAGTCCCAAATCCTGAACTCGACAGGAAAGCGCTGATTGCAAACATTTTGACTGGAAGTCCCTTGAAAATGGCGTTTTCGTTATTGGCATTATGTGGCACGTTTATTGTGGCTAGAACATTAATTATTCACCAAATGGCACCAAAGCTTGGCAAAAGTCGCGAAACACTCCTATCTCGACGCACCAGCAATCGCAACTTGATGCAAAATAAATTGCACGAGCTAATGATACTTGTACCATGCACAGTACACCGTACCAAAATATACCCCTGAAAGTGTGCAATTTGGTGCTACCCTAGAATATGTATGGGGAAGCCTAGCTACGTGTGTCGCACGTTCCAAGTTGCATGGACGTCGAACAGAGGCATGCAAAAGCACCTATCTAGGGAATTACTCTACGTTCTAGTAGCAAGTGCGATTTTCCGGTCCAGCACGGCAGTACGCCTGCACGCATACACTCCATGTACCAAAATGTACCAACCTAGGCGTTGCTCAGTAGCTTTAGCGGCACATAGAAAAGTATTCGAGTTCAGATTTTGGGACTTAGCGTATTTTTAAAACTAACAACGAAAATTAAATTTTAAATCGGTAAACGGCTAGGAGTTGCTGTAGCTTTTGGCGCAACGGCAAAAGTATTCGAGTTCAGATTTTGGACTTAGCGTATTTTTAAAACTAACAACGAAAATTAAATTATAAATCGGTAAACGGCTAGGAGTTGCTCAGTAGCTTTTGCGCAACGTGGCAAAAGTATTCGAGTTCAGATTTCTTGGACGTAGCGTATTTTTCAATCATAATAAACCGAATCAAACATAACAATGATGAAACTTACACCATGTCCCAAGGTTGTGCACAAAACGTAACGATAAAGTGCTGGCGAAGTTAGAGGTGCACCAAAATTGTGTACCGATCAGGAAAGTACTCTACGTTCCTATGATTTGGGTGAAAAGTGTTGATTAACTGCTGGTAAGAATAGACAGTTGCTTATCATACACATCGCAAACGAACACCCCTTAGTGAGCATTAGCAAAAGTCAATGGCACAAAGCAATTGCAATACAAACTGATCAAGTACATTAAAGAACGCTAAGTACCAGGACTTCTTTCCAAGAATGGTGTCCGCGACGGAGGGCAAGCGTCCTTCCCAGGTTTTCCTAGTAAACCTTGTATGGTAAACATACCCAAGCGTGTCTGTAAGCACGCAACGAAAGTCACGAACGGGCACATACCTAGAATGTATTTCACGTACTTGGACTTTTGTCCAAGAATGGTGTCCGCGACGGTCGGGCACTGCGACGCAATAACCAAATCCTAGGATTGTAACTTTAGTGTGCACAAACATAAACATTAACGCGTTCGCTCGGGCTGCGCCGTCCGTGTTGAACACAAATGTGGGTGATTATATGCGTGGAGGGACAAAACATACGAGGAGGAGACAGTTTTCGCACGATGTGCACAGAGCTCATTTCGTCGTCCCGGGCGAATGGAAAACACAAACATCGCGAGTATCGTTCTAGGTTTCTGTCTATAAAAGGGCAGGCCAAAAGGTGACCGGTTGAGATAAGCATTTTAAGCATACAAACACTTTATTGGAACTTTGATACAAAACAAGGTACGTACATGTAGGTTGTACCAACATGGACATCTATGAACGCGTACGCTCGGGCTGCGCCTCCGTCTTGTACTTTCCCGATCGGTACACAGTTTTGGTGCACTGCTATTCCGACCGGCAACTTGTACCAACATATACATCCATGAACGCGTAAGTAGTGTACTTTCCTGATCGGTACACACTGTTGGTGCACGGCATAAGAAAAGAGCTAAAATGGTCAAACTCAATCCATTTCAACAATAGATAGTCGATAGTAGCTGTGCCGATGAAGTAGGGCACGATGCAAGTTAATGTTGTTTAATGAATAACATGTCCGCCATACATTTCAGTACAAAATTGCTCGGTCAGACCTACAAAGTGCTATATCTCGAATACGAGGCGTCGGACTGGGGGTTGTAGAACAATTTTAAGTTCGTCTAATGATTCTACATCCGATTCTGGATAGCGGTTTTTGACCACTTTCAATATTTTGTGACACCCCGAACCTAGGGCAGCTCCCTAGCTTTTTCAAAATGTGCACCGAACGGCCGGAGAGCTCGTGGCTCAAACATGTTTTTCGCCAAAACACCTCAAAACGTGTAAGGAACGCACCCTAGATGATGAAAAGTGCAATCAGAATGTCAATCGACAACTTTGTTGGGGTACCATTTTACTCTACGGGCCAGTAGCTTAGGCGCGCCAACAGCGCTTTCCTTTCGGGTTCCCATTTTTGCCCTCCTGGGATTATGATCATTTGTTCATTGCCTACTATAGGAGGGTACCTTGCTACGAGGTCAAACATGAAGATTGCACCAAATCGTAGTTTTTACCTCTATTTAGTCGTAGGAGCATGGTTTGCAGTGGCAGTGGGTCATTAAGCCCCGTTTGGGTCATACGTCCCTCCGCGATAAAAATCGTCGTATGCCCATAGTCCGAACTAATGAAGCAAAAGTGGTGTCTGGTGGGCTCTGCCGATGATTTTAACCTATGATTTTGAGCTTCCACCCT
>NW_024412096.1:602500-610000 GCF_016920715.1 Anopheles arabiensis | reverse complement strand
AGACGGCTCCTCGAGATGGTCGTTGAGGCGGTTCAGTATGAGGCGCTCCAATACCTTCCCAGAGCGTCGAGCATGCAAAGGGGTCGGTACGAACTGCTCTCTCCCGGAGGCTTCCCTGCTTCGGCAGCAACACCAGTCTTTGCCTCTTCCACTGTGCCGGGAACGTAGCGCGGTTGAGGCAATCCTGGTACAGGACCCGGAAGACCTCCGGGAACATGGTGATTGCCGTCTTCACCGCCGCATTCGGGATGCCATCGAGCCCTGGTGCTTTGCGGCTCGCCATCTGACTCGCGATTAGCAGCAGCTCGTCGTCAGTAACAGGTGCTACACCCGCCGCAGTTGTTGCTCCCTCGTCGTTTCCGCGTTGCTCTGCTGCGACCAGTCACAGGGCGGATGCTCAGGAAGAGGTCGGACACAATGCGTTCGAGGACGACCCGGTCCGCTTCTGAAGGCGTCCGACTGCCCCGGAGCCGGGACATGACGACCCGATATCCTGCCCCGAACGCATTCTCTTCTGCAATTTCGATCAGCTCCTGGAACAAGTTCCGCTTGCTAGCTCGAATTGCTCGACTGAGCTCCGCCCTTGCTGTCCTGTGCTCAGCTGCTGCTATGCTGCGCTCCTCCAAATCAGCCGTCCGCAGCATCCGGTCACGGGCAACCTCGCAGTTGTTCCTCAGGCGAGCCAGGAGGGAGACCACCAAAATGTGTTACGATGCGGGTCTTGGTGCAGTCGGGTAACCCGCTGCATTGTCTCATCGCAGGCCTTCAACATGGCTGCGATCATACCCTCCTGGGTCGATGCGCGTTGGACAAAGTCCGCAGCGAACAGCGCCTCGAGGAATGATGTAGCAGAAAACTGCGAGGTCTTCCATCTACGGCCAGCGTGACGCACACGCCTCTGGCTAGCGGAAGCACCCTGCCGCGACGACGGTTGCCGCTGATGTTGCTGCTGCTGCTGTTGCGATGGCTGCTGCTGCTGCTGCTGCTGCTGAAGTGACTGCTGCTGCTGCGCAGAGGACTGTTGCGCTGGCTGCTGCTGGTCCTGCAGTTGCTCGGGCGATGCTGGTGTTCCTCCCACGGTGTAGAGGACATAGCGGTGGTCTGATGCGGTGTAGCGTACCACGATCCACGTATCTGGGCGAGCAATCGACGAGCTTGCGAACGCCAAGTCAATTATGCTCGGGAGAGCCACCCCGTTGCCGTCGAACGTGAATTCTCGACCTTGGTTTATCACGCTCGCCAAGCTGCTCCACCATAGCGTGCAGCTCTTCCCCGCGGTTGCAAGTCTCGGATTGCCCCACTCCTCATGTCTGGCGTTAAAATCGCCGGCGACGACGACTTGAGGGTGGAGAAGGCTTCGAGTTCTATGGCTTCAATGAAGCGCTCGAACTCTGCGAGGCTGAGGCTTGGTGGAGCATAGCAGCTTATGAAGGTCACTCCGCCAATCTGCGCTGCTACCAGCCCCCGAGCTTCGCTGCACCACACGCGCTGAATTGGTAGCTCACCGACAGCTACCACCGCTACCGTCCGGCAGCTGCTGAATGCCCACCGGCCGTTATTCTCTGGTGGACGCAGAACATCAGAGAGGATGAGCACGTCTGCTTTCTCCTCTCTGGCAGCTTGTAGCACCAGATTCTGGGCATCACGGCCATGGCCCAGATTCGCCTGCAAGACTTTTAGGACCGGAAGCATCGCTGAGCCGAACGAGCACATTCTGCTGTGTCCTATGTGGTGAGCGCCACCACAGTGCACACTTCGCCTCATTTTGGCAGGATCGTGCTTTGTGTCCGTCTAGTCCGCAACGGATGCACATATTCTGCCGATCTGCAGTGGAACGGCAGTTCGACGCAATGTGGCCCATCTCCAGACAGCGGAAGCATCGCTGACGCTCTGGAGGGGTTGGTGGAGCTGCACGTACCTTGCTAACGCAGTCGCACAGGAATAGTTTGGCTCCTTCCAACTGACGAGCTGATTTCGCTGGTAGCCGGATTCGTGCTCGCTTCGACCCATCTGGAAGTTCCCAAATGCTGGTGGAAACTACTCCAGCACTTGCGCCAATCTTCTCATCGAGGGCAGCAATGATGTCCTCCTCCGCAGCGAGGGGATCGATGTCGGATACGAGCAGCTCACCCATTTCGGTGACAAGCCGACTTACGCCTGCGTCACCGATAATCTTGCGGACGCCATCAAGCATAAGTGGGCATTTGCCGTCTTGCTTAGTTCCATGCGTAGCAGTCTGGCATGGGTTCGGCGACCCTGCTTGATATGCCCTTTCATGACACAGTAGGCCGGGTCGAGACGGATGGCTTTGCGCACCTTGTCGTAAATGCCATCCCAGGTTTCGCCTTCGCTGGGTGACACCTCGATGATGTCAGGCCTCGGCTTTCGCTTACGCTGTAGCTGCTGCTGCTGCATACGCTCCTGCTGTTGCTGCTGCGAGCCAGCGACCGCCTGTCGCTGTGGCTGACGTTGCTGCTGCTGCTGTTGATGCTGCGCGATACCGACTGCCTGTCGCTGTAGCTGACGCTGCTGCTGCTGCTGTTGCGGCTGCTGCTGGGAGCGTGGCTTACCCGTAGCTTTTCCGCGATATCTACGCCGCACGACCTCGCTGTAGGTCAACTCCGGCACGACGTCTCCGCGGACGGCAGTCGATGCCTCGTTACGCGGCGGCATGACTGCACGCGACGTCGACGCGCGGGGCTGCTCCTGCTCGTGCTGGTTCCGCTGCTGCTGTTGTTGTTGCTGCTGCGGCTGCGCAGAGGATCGGCGTGGCAACGGAGTTGGAGGTTGACGCGAGCTAGCTGACGGTTGTCCGCCGGCAACCTTTGCTGCCAGTAAGGAGTTTAGAACGTCTCGGTCGCGCTGATGTGCGGCGGCGAGCTTCTCCATTGCGCCTCCAGCTTTTCTTCACGGCGCTTCGCCTCCTCCTTCTCCTCCTGTAGCAGTTGGCACATGCCAGTTATCTGCTCCGAGAGGCGAGAATTTTGCTCCTTCATTTCCAAATTCTGCTCCTCTAGCCGCTGAATTGTTGCCTTAAGCAACTCGAGCTCCGGTGTGGTCGAGGCGGCCTTGGATGCCACGGCGGGCTTGTTGTTGCCTGTGACACTGACCCT
Source organism: Anopheles arabiensis (assembly GCF_016920715.1). NCBI lineage: Eukaryota > Metazoa > Arthropoda > Insecta > Diptera > Culicidae > Anopheles > Anopheles arabiensis. The sequence goes on along the minus strand of NW_024412096.1, from coordinate 606,887 downwards.
AGGCAGCGCCACTCGAGGCTCGGTCACAAACAGCTTCGAGCCGGATGCCAAGCTGCTGCAGTCCACAGAGACTGACCTCGCACTCGCGCGCGTTGACATCCCGGATGATGCCATCATCTTTGCCGACTTTCAGGTTGGTGGGTTAAATAACCCTGGGGTCGATGTGACCCCGGGGTCGGTTGACCCCGGGGGTCGAGATGACCCCAAGCATGCAGCGCCGTCTAGCTGGTGTTCTGCCGCTCAATCGCTGCTGTAGAATCCTTCTTCCACGCTGGTTTTCCACTATGGTCCGACTTGCGACCCCCTGGAGGGCTGGGGGAGGGTGGCGGGTGGCGAAAAATTACGAGAGGGTGCGTCGCTCACGTGGGGAATGGATCCGCACCAATCCCGAATTTTTCCGGCACTTTTTCACGTCCAAATTGCGCTGCCCGCTTTTTCGACCCTTTTTGAACTTTTTTTGCACACTTTGTCGGAGCGTGTTTACATACGTCTGTACCCGACGGCTACTCGATGAACACTACAGGGATAACTGGCTTGTGGCCGCTAGCGACGTGGCTTTTTGATCCTTCGATGTCGGCTCTTCCTATCATTGTGAAGCAAAATTCACCAAGCGTAGGATTGTTCACCCTTTCAAGGGAACGTGAGCTGGGTTTAGACCGTCGTGAGACAGGTTAGTTTTACCCTACTGGTGTGTGCTTATAGTCGCTATCTTAACGGAATTCCTGTGCAGTACGAGAGGAACCACAGGTACGGACCACTGGCTCAATACTAGTCCGACCGGACTTTGGTATGACGCTACGTCCGCTGGATTATGCCTGAACGCCTCTAAGGTCGTAGCCAATCCGAGCTGATAGCGCTTCTCAAACCCATTAGGTGTTCGGAAGCTAGCGGGCCTAACAACCCTCTGAGATCCGTTGAGTCTGCGTCTGCAGCCCGGCGTCTCATCCCGCTATACCTAGGCCGCAATGAGTGGAGTTCGCTGCACGTGTTAGTACCGTAACTGGGAACGCCGTTGGCTTGAGCTCTGCCCAACGTGGATATACCTAGTTTCGACACCTATCAACCGCCCGCAAACGACGGGACTTCAGGCTGGGAGCTGCGAGTTGTAGAGATGCGTTCGCATCGATCCTCTCAGGCGACCCATGCTTGGTGGTTTGTCCGTGTGCCCCTTCCTCGATGTGCGCAAGCTCGTCTTGGTCTGGGGACCACGTCGACACAGGGGATACTCTTGTGAGAGCATGAGTGTACTAAGTTGAGTGTAGCAAGGGAACGCGTGCCCCTTCCTCGTTGGCGTAACTAACCAACTTGGTCTGGGGACCGTGGTACCGTGCTCTGGTGAAGCTTGGTGCGTGCTCCTTCCTTGTCAGACGAGTGACTTGACCTGGTCTGGAGACCGTTCCTTTATACTAGTGGACAAGAGTTGGCTACTTCCGTGTCAGACGAGTGACTTGACATAGGATGGAGAAGGACACTTAACACTAATGAGCTTGTCGGCGTGCCTCGTTCTCGACTTGATTGTCTTGATGTGAGGACCGTGCGGACCACACCAGTAAGCTTACACATGCTCGTTACAAGTTGTATAAGTTGACCCGTTTGGCCCGGTTGCCTTGCACATGATGGTGTTGACCATGTTCGGTTAACAACAGGTCGTGTGTCGAGGTGGTCGGCCTTGGTAGTAGGATGTCTTGTGCATGTGACGTGTTGACCTGGTTTGGTCGGTGTGTCGTCGTGTACGAGATGACCTACTTACCCGTTAGTTTTCCAAGTTGTATCATGTGTTGACTTAGTTGACGTGTCATGTGCTTGGATGATTAGCGTACGGGTCATGTATGGTGCGCTTGCTTCAGTTGAAGGGATGTACTAGTACAGTTGTGTTAATTGTTTATTTCACGATCTGGTCTTTTGGCTGGATCGTGAAAAAAACGCTAAGTCCCAAATCCTGAACTCGAGAAGAAAGCGCCAATGACAACGTTTTTGACTGGAGCTCCCTAGCATTCGGCTTTTTTCTACTTTGAAGGGATGTACTGTTGTATGAATTGTTTATTCACGAACTGGTCGTTTGATTGGATCGTGAAAAAAAATCGCTCAGTCCCAAATCCTGAACTCGACAGGAAAGCGCTGATTGCAAACATTTTGACTGGAAGTCCCTTGAAAATGGCGTTTTCGTTATTGGCATTATGTGGCACGTTTATTGTGGCTAGAACATTAATTATTCACCAAATGGCACCAAAGCTTGGCAAAAGTCGCGAAACACTCCTATCTCGACGCACCAGCAATCGCAACTTGATGCAAAATAAATTGCACGAGCTAATGATACTTGTACCATGCACAGTACACCGTACCAAAATATACCCCTGAAAGTGTGCAATTTGGTGCTACCCTAGGGAATATGTATGGGGAAGCCTAGCTACGTGTGTCGCACGTTCCAAGTTGCATGGACGTCGAACAGAGGCATGCAAAAGCACCTATCTAGGGAATTACTCTACGTTCTAGTAGCAAGTGCGATTTTCCGGTCCAGCACGGCAGTACGCCTGCACGCATACACTCCATGTACCAGAAATGTACCAACCTAGGCGTTGCTCAGTAGCTTTTAGCGGCACATAGAAAAAGTATTCGAGTTCAGATTTTTGTGACTTAGCGTATTTTTAAAACTAATAACGAAAATTAAATTTTAAATCGGTAAACGGCTAGGAGTTGCTCAGTAGCTTTTGGCGGCACATAGAAAAAGTATTCGAGTTCAGATTTTTGGGACTTAGCGTATTTTTTAAAACTAATAACGAAAATTAAATTATAAATCGGTAAACGGCTAGGAGTTGCTCAGTAGCTTTTGCGCAACGTGGCAAAAGTATTCGAGTTCAGATTTCTTGGACGTAGCGTATTTTTCAATCATAATAAACCGAATCAAACATAACAATGATGAAACTTACACCATGTCCCAAGGTTGTGCACAAAACGTAACGATAAAGTGCTGGCGAAGTTAGAGGTGCACCAAAATTGTGTACCGATCAGGAAAGTACTCTACGTTCCTATGATTTGGGTGAAAAGTGTTGATTAACTGCTGGTAAGAATAGACAGTTGCTTATCATACACATCGCAAACGAACACCCCTTAGTGAGCATTAGCAAAAGTCAATGGCACAAAGCAATTGCAATACAAACTGATCAAGTACATTAAAGAACGCTAAGTACCAGGACTTCTTTCCAAGAATGGTGTCCGCGACGGGAGGGCAAGCGTCCTTCCCAGGTTTTCCTAGTAAACCTTGTATGGTAAACATACCCAAGCGTGTCTGTAAGCACGCAACGAAAGTCACGAACGGGCACATACCTAGGGAATGTACTCTACGTACTTGGACTTTTGTCCAAGAATGGTGTCCGCGACGGTCGGGCACTGCGACGCAATAACCAAATCCTAGGATTGTAACTTTAGTGTGCACAAACATAAACATTAACGCGTTCGCTCGGGCTGCGCCGTCCGTGTTGAACACAAATGTGGGTGATTATATGCGTGGAGGGACAAAAACATACGAGGAGGAGACAGTTTTCTGCACGATGTGCACAGAGCTCATTTCGTCGTCCCGGGCGAATGGAAAACACAAACATCGCGAGTATCGTTCTAGGTTTCTGTCTATAAAAGGGCAGGCCAAAAGGTGACCGGTTGAGATAAGCATTTTAAGCATACAAACACTTTATTGGAACTTTTGATACAAAAACAAGGTACGTACATGTAGGTTGTACCAACATGGACATCTATGAACGCGTACGCTCGGGCTGCGCCCTCCGTCTTGTACTTTCCCTGATCGGTACACAGTTTTGGTGCACTGCTATTCCGACCGGCAACTTGTACCAACATATACATCCATGAACGCGTAAGTAGTGTACTTTCCCTGATCGGTACACACTGTTGGTGCACGGCATAAGAAAAGAGCTAAAATGGTCAAACTCAATCCATTTCAACAATAGATAGTCGATAGTAGCTGTGCCGATGAAGTAGGGCACGATGCAAGTTAATGTTGTTTAATGAATAACATGTCCGCCATACATTTCAGTACAAAATTGCTCGGTCAGACCTACAAAGTGCTATATCTCGAATACGAGGCGTCGGACTGGGGGTTGTAGAACAATTTTAAGTTCGTCTAATGATTCTACATCCGATTCTGGATAGCGGTTTTTTGACCACTTTTCAATATTTTGTGACACCCCGAACCTAGGGGCAGCTCCCTAGCTTTTTCAAAAATGTGCACCGAACGGGCCGGAGAGCTCGTGTGGCTCAAAACATGTTTTTCGCTAAAACACCTCAAAACGTGTAAGGAACGCACCCTAGATGATGAAAAGTGCAATCAGAATGTCAATCGACAACTTTGTTGGGGGTACCATTTTACTCTACGGGC
>NW_024412096.1:592500-597500 GCF_016920715.1 Anopheles arabiensis | reverse complement strand
ACCAACCCGCGGATTGCCGATTTCCAGCGGCAAATTGGGGTTGGCAGAAGAACGCCGAGGGACCACCTCCTGCTGCCTTTGTCCCGCGACGTCGATAGCGCGGCGCTGAAGGACATCATCCAGGAGGTCATCGGGGAGAGTGGATCGGTAACCGTCAGAACAGAGATGGCTGAGGTCGTCCTGACTGGAATCGACAACATGATCGACGAGGAGGCGATCAAAAGGCGCTCATGACCACTCTTGGAAAGCAGTCATTGGTGGCCACCGTGAACCTTTGGGAGCGCCGAGACATGACGAAGCGGGCTCGCGTGCGCCTCCCACGAGCAGAAGCGGAACTCGTCAAAGATCGTCGACTGGAGCTGGGCTACACGTATTGTTCGGTACATGAAGCCCCAAAAGTATCGGGTCAGCTGACTCGCTGCTTCCGGTGTCTGGAGCGGGGACACATCGCCGCGACGTGCACGGGTGAGGATCGGTCCAAGCGTTGTCTACGGTGTGGTGACCAAACTCACAAGGCGTCGGGTTGCACCAACGAGATCAAGTGCATGCTGTGTGGCGGCGCCCACCGTATTGGTGCCGCAGCCTGCGGTGGACAACCCTCGAACTGAAATGGAAGTGCTACAGATCAACGTCAATCGCAGTAGGAGCGCGCAAGACCTGGCGCTCAACACGATGCGGATGGAGCGGGTGGATGTCTGTCTGATGGTGGAGCTGCACAGTGTCCCCAGGAACAATGGGAACTGGGTGGCCGACAGGGACGGGAAGGTGGCCATCATAGCCAGCAGCGAAACGTACCCGGTTCAGCAAGTGGTCTCCGTGACGCAGTCTGGGATCGCGGCTGCCCGGATCAATGGTGTGCTCTTCATATGTTGCTACGTGTCGCCCTCAGCGGGCGTCTCTGAGTTCGAGGAGGTAATGCAGCGCATCGATGTGCTGGCGAGAGGTCACCCGCGCGTCGTCTTTGCGGGGGATCTCAATGCGTGGCACACTGTTTGGGGAAGTGGCCGCACCAACGCAAAGGGAGAGGCTGTGGTCCAGCTTGTCGACAGCTTGGGGCTGGAGGTGTTAAACACCGGCACCGCCCCAACCTTCCTAGGCAACGGAGTGGCTCGCCCGAGCGTGGTGGACGTTGCCTTCGCCAGCCGCAGCATCGCCGGAGTTAACACCATTCCGGAGCATCGGTGGAGGATTATGAGCAGATACTCGTACAGTGACCACGTGTACATTCGGTTTGCTGTAGGGGAGCTGTTCCAGCGGTCAGCGGCAGATAGTCGTCGACAGGAGGGTCCTTCCACGCGAGAAAGCGGCACGAGATGGCGTAGCCGTCAGTTCGATGCCGAGCTTTTCGGTGTAGCGCTCGACGTAGCTTCGTTCGCAGAGCGGGTTACAAATGCCGAAAGCCTGGAGAGAGTCATGACGGAAGCTTGTGACGCAACCATGGCGCGAGTGTTCCCTTCACAAGGTCACTCGGGACGACCTGCTTATTGGTGGACGCCAGCAATCGAGGTCCTGTGTGAGAACTGCCGCCTCGCTAAGGAACGCCTTGAAACTGCCATCGACGAGGAAGAGCAGATCGCCGCAGCCAGCGACCTTCTCCAGGTGCGGACCGCCCTGGATTCAGCCATCACCACCAGCAAGAAGGAGCACTTCGATGAAATGCTGCGGGGCCTCGCGGAAGACGAGACGGGACAATGGTACCGCAACGTACTAAGCCGCCTTCGTGGAAGCTGGACGGCGAGAGAGCGCGATTCATCGGTGCTAGAGGGCATCGTTTCCACTCTGTTCCCCCAGCATCCTCCGGTTGACTGGCCAGCGTCACCAGGCCAAGTCCTGGAGAGGGGAGAGGAGGAACCAGTTCGGGACGTTAATGAACAGGAGCTGTTGGACATCGCGAGCTCGCTGAACCCGAGGAAGGCTCCAGGACTGGATGGTGTGCCAAACGCCGCTTTGACGGCCGCCATCCGGAAGCATACGGACATCTTCAAGAAGTTGTTCCAGGAATGCTTGGACAACGAGCGGTTCCCGGATGAGTGGAAGAAGCAGAAACTGGCCCTGATCCCCAAGCCGGGCAAGCCACCGGGGCTCGCTTCATCCTTCCGCCCGATTCTGCTGCTGAACAACCCGGGCAAAGCGTACGAGCGGTTGCTGCTGTCGCGAATAAATGATGTCATCGAGGCTCCTGAATCACCGAGGTTGGCAGAAAACCAGTACGGGTTCAGGAGGGGCCGTTCGACAGTGCAGGCGATTCAGCTGGTGGTGGATGCAGGCCGTCACGCGATGTCATTTGGCCGCACCAACAACAGGGACAAACGCTGCCTTCTAGTAGTGGCGCTGGATGTGCGTAATGCATTTAACACTGCCAGCTGGCAGTGCATCGCTACGGCGCTGGAGGACAAAGGCGTGCCGAGGCAGCTCCGCAACATCCTGAGAGACTACTTCGAAAACAGGGAGCTCGTCTATGACACCGCAGACGGGCCCGTTACACGCCGAGTGACTGCAGGTGTTCCACAGGGGTCCATTCTGGGCCCGACCCTGTGGAACATCATGTACGACGGCGTGTTGCGGGTCGAGCTTCCTGAAGGGGCTAGCGTCATCGGCTATGCGGATGACATAGTGGTCATGGCACGGGGTTGCACACCAGAGGAGGCGGCATCGGTGGCTGAACAGGCAGTGGACGCGATTGCGGCTTGGATGGAGGACCATCACCTGCAGCTCGCTCCGGAGAAGACGGAAGGAGTAATGATCTCCAGTCTGCGAAGAGGTCAACTGAGGGTGCCGTTCCGCGTCGGGGACACCATCATACACAGCAAACAGTCGATCCGGTATCTGGGGGTCCAGATCCATGACCACCTGTCGTGGAAGCCGCACGTGGAGCTGTCGACGGCTAAAGCCCTCCGCGTGGTAGGTGTGGTCACCGCAGTAATGAGGAACCACAGTGGGCCCCAGGTGGCCAAGCGTCGGCTGTTGGCGGCAGTGGCGGAGTCGATCATCCGGTATGCTGCCCCGTGTGGTCCGAGGCGACGGATCTGCAGTGGTGCCAGAGGAAGCTGGCCCAGGTGCAGCGGCCCCTGGCTCGCGGTGTCACCAGCTCGTTCGTGTCGGTGGCATATGAGACCGGAGTTGCACTGGCAGGCCTTGTGCCGTTCAGGCTGCTGGTACGGGAGGACGCAAGGTGCCATCGGAGGCTCCTAGCTGCCCCGGGCGCCAGCCGCAAGGACATCCGGCTGGAAGAGAGGCAGGGGACTCTCCAGGAGTGGCAGCGAGCGTGGGATGCGGCGGCCGCAGCTCCAACGGCCAGTCGGTACGCGGTCTGGGCCCACCGAATGATTCCGGACCTGCACTTGTGGATGAGTAGGCGACATGGAGAGGTTGATTTCCACCTCTCACAGGTATTAACCGGACACGGATATTTCCGGGAATACCTCCATGTCTGCGGTTTTGCCCCATCGGCGGAATGTCCACGGTGCCCGGGGTCGGTTGAATCGGTGGCGCATGTGCTGTTCCAGTGCGAGGTCTTCCACGAGATCCGGGTGGAGCTGTTGGGCTACGGCACCAGCGACCCAGTGAACGAGGACAATCTCGGCATGAAGCTGCTGGAGAGCCCCGAGCGGTGGAACAGCATCCAGGAAGCTGCACGCAAAATCACGAAGGTGTTGCAACAGCTTTGGCGTGAGGACGAGCTGCAGCTCAACCTCGAGGCACACCTTGCAGCACTACCGATGAGACCAGCAGCGGTAGACGCCAGTCCGCTGGATGGAGAGCAGGTGTCGGTTGATGGGGTGGCTGAACTTTTCGTCCCAACCGAGGTCGAGCCAGACGGACCAGAAGAGGTCGTCGGAGGGCGGAGGAACGGGCGGAAGTGCGCCTTGCATCCGCAATGGCAGCAGCCGAACGAGAACGTGAGGACTCCATCCTGATGGCAGCGGTGCGGGCGGAGGAAGCAGGAGAAGCACCACCACCCATCCCCATGGGAAGACGCGGACTGCCTCCATCTCCGAGGATGGTAAGAGCGCGGCACGAACGGAGACTGTATCTCCAACGTCTCTACCGTCAACGCGCCAGGGAAGGGACTCTACCACCAGTCCCACACGGTAGAAACCGGAGGAGCAGGTCGGCCCCTTCGGAAGCCGATACCATCCGACGGCGGATGAGAAGGCGTGAAATGGAGCGGCTACGCCGAGTAGCGCGAAGGGTGCCGTCCAATCAGGGAGTACGTGAGGCGCTATCCGCCGACGGCCTGGCAGCCATCACTGAAGCAACAACCTCCGGCCGTTAGAAGGAGGATGATGGGGTAGGAAGTGCATGGGACAGCAAAAAGGGTACGGCGCAGAAGAAAAATAAAAAAAATGCGTTGGGGTTTTAATTCCGTAAGGAAAAAGAAAAAGGAACGAAACAAATAAAGACCAATAAAGGCGATGTCACAAATGACACATACTCCTGGTTCCAAGCCCCGCTAGGGAACGGGTCCAGGAGCAGGAGTGGGGATTTAACGTTAAGTTTATCTTACAAATAAATCCTGAAGTATTAAAAAAAAAAAAAGAAGTGGAGCTTGCGGCTTAATTTGACTCAACACGGGAAAACTTACCAGGTCCGAACTTATTGAGGTAAGACAGATTGATAGCTCTTTCTCAAACTTAAGGGTAGTGGTGCATGGCCGTTCTTAGTTCGTGGAATGATTTGTCTGGTTAATTCCGATAACGAACGCGACTCAGTCAAGCTAACTAGAACGCTGTCAGTAGTGTGCCTCCGGGCGCACCTGACGTTAGAGTGGCGGGTGTCCTCACGGGTGCCCGTCACTTAGTTTGCCCTGCTTAGCGGGACAACTTGTGTTTAGCAAGATGAGATTGAGCGATAACAGGTCCGTGATGCCCTTAGATGTTCTGGGCTGCACGCGTGCTACAATGTGAGCAGCAGCGTGTTCTCGCCTTATGGCGCCCCCATTCCGAGAGGAACGGGAAATCACCCAAATGCTCATTTAGTAGGGATTGGGGACTGCAATG
>NW_024412096.1:577500-587500 GCF_016920715.1 Anopheles arabiensis | reverse complement strand
TTGCGCATACCAGATGGTCCGGCTGCAAAATCCGCGCGTTCTCGGCCGTCATCGTCATTGTTTATCGCCTGGCCGGACATCCCGAGAAGACGACGGTTTCGTCTCCTCTCCCTGAACCGCGCTTGACGCTCACGAAGCGCTGCACGTCGCTGAGCGGTCCGTGGTGAAGCTGGTGGGGTTGGGGAAGTCCAGCTCGACGTTCTTCCCGCCGGCGTGCTGTTGCTGCTCGCCGGTTGGCGTTGCGTCGCTCGTTACGGGCCCGCCGCACTTCCGCGCGTTGGGCCTCCAGCTCTGCTGCGTCTTCGTCCTGACGCTCGATGACGTTAACAGCCAATGCTGCCCGCTCCTCGTCCCACGCTCGCTGCAGTTGGGCCGTTATTCGCTTCGCGGCTTCGCAAATACGACTCCAGCTATCGGCGTCGCGCAACAAGTGCCGCTGGAGGGTGTCCGGACAGACAGGGTCTGGACCTCCCTCGCCGAGTAGCTCCTGTCGAACTGCCGCAAAGCGTGGGCACTCGAAGAAGGCGTGCTCCGCCGTCTCTGGGACGCCGACGCACAACTGGCAGTCTGGGGACGACGTGAATCCATTGTGGCACAAGTAGTCACGGAAAAATCCGTGTCCGGACAAAACCTGTGCCAGATGGAAAGTCATATCTCCATGTTTCCTAGACTGCCAGTCGCCGACCGATGGAATTACACGGTGCGTCCACCGCGTGTGCCGGCTAGCATCCTGTTGCAGTGCGTCGGCATCCCATTCCTCCTGCCAGCAGTCGATGGTGTTCTGCCGCTCCGTCGCCCGGATGTCCTCCCTCGTTGCAGCACGGTCTGGAGCAAGGAGTTGTTGGTGAACCCGAGCATCCTCGTTGATGAGGTGGCATATCGGTACGAGTCCAGCGAGTAGGGTGGCCGTCTCATACCTGACGGTACGGAATGCCCGTGCCACCCTGATGGCTGCTTTTCGCTGAACTCGTTGCAGCATCCGTCGGCACTCTCGCACCTGAGTTGCCTCAGCCCAGACGGGAGCAGCATACCGCAACACCGATTCTGCCACATACGCCAGCAGCCTTGACTTGGCCGTCCTGGGGCCGCTGTGGTTTTGCATGAGGCGCGTTACAGCTGCCACCACGCGCGACGCCTTTTCGGAGACTTTCGTGACGTGATCTCGCCATTTCAGGTGATCTTGGAGCTGCACGCCCAAGTACCTGATGCTCCTAGAAGACTGGACTTCCACGTCACCGACGCGAAATGTCACCTGCGGCGGAGTCTTCTTGCTTGAGATCAGGACGGCTTCAGTCTTGGCTGGGGCCAGCTCCAGACCGTGCTGTTGCATCCAACGTTGGACCTGGTCAACGGCCTCCTCTGCTCTCGCGCGAACCTCGTCCGTGGTGGTAGCAGGTACCAACAGCGCCAGATCGTCCGCGTATCCGATGACTTCGACGTCGGGAGGTAGCGGCACATCCAGCACCCCGTCATACATGATGTTCCACAGAGTTGGGCCCAGGATGGACCCCTGTGGAACACCGGCGGTTACATGCCGTACGACGGGGCCTTCGCTCGTGTCAAAGTACAGCACACGATCCTCGAAGTAGCTTCGAAGCATCCGTTGGAGGCCGACGGGAACACCTTTGCCTGAAGGGCGCTGGCAATGGATTGCCAGTTGGCCGTGTTGAAGGCGTTCTTCACGTCCAACGCCACCACAAGCAAGAAACGGTTATCCCGGCCGTTCGTTCGCCGGAACGACATGGCGGTACGGCCGGCCTCAACAACCCGCTGGATGGCGCTCACTGTCGACCGCCCTCGACGAAATCCGAACTGCCGGTCCGACAGTCGGGGTGAAGACGGCTCCTCGAGATGTTCATTGAGGCGATTCAGGATGAGGCGCTCAAGTACCTTCCCCAGTGCGTCGAGCATGCAGAGGGGTCGGTACGAGCTGCTCTCTCCCGGAGGCTTCCCCTGCTTCGGCAGCAACACCAGTCGTTGCCTCTTCCACTGCGCCGGAAACGAAGCGCGGTTGAGGCAATCCTGGTACAGGACCCGGAAGACCTCCGGGAACAACATGATGGCCGTCTTCACTGCCGCATTCGGGATGCCATCGAGCCCTGGTGCTTTGCGATTTGCCATCTGGCTCGCGATGAGCAGCAGCTCGTCGTCCGTTACCGGTGCAATTCCCGCCGTTGTTGTTGCTCCCTCGACGCTTCCAACGTTGCTCAGCTGCGACCAGTCGCAGGGCGGATGCTCAGGGAAGAGGTCGGACACAATGCGTTCGAGGACGACCCGGTCCGCTTCTGAAGGCGTCCGACTGCCCCGGAGCCGGGACATGACGACCCGATATCCTGCCCCGAACGCATTCTCTTCTGCAATTTCGATCAGCTCCTGGAACAAGTTCCGCTTGCTAGCTCGAATTGCTCGGCTGAGCTCCGCCCTTGCTGTCCTGTGCTCAGCTGCTGCTATGCTGCGCTCCTCCAAATCAGCCGTCCGCAGCATCCGGTCACGGGCAACCTCGCAATTGTTCCTCAGTCGAGCCAGGAGGGGAGACCACCAAAATGTGTTACGGTGCGGGTCTTGGTGCACTCGGGTAACCCGTTGCATCGTCTCGTCGCAGGCCTTCAACATGGCTGCGATCATACCCTCCTGGGTCGATGCGCGTTGGACAAAGTCCGCAGCGAACAGCGCCTCGAGGAATGAGGAAGGAGAAAACTGCGAGGTCTTCCATCTACGGCCAGCGTGACGCACACGCCTCTGGCTAGCGGAAGCACCCTGCCGCGATGACGGTTGCCGCTGATGTTGCTGCTGCTGCTGTTGCGATGGCTGCTGTTGCTGCTGCTGCTGCTGAAGTGACTGCTGCTGCTGCGCAGAGGACTGTTGCGCTGGCTGCTGCTGGTCCTGCAGCTGCTCGGGCGATGCTGGTGTTCCTCCCACGGTGTAGAGAACATAGCGGTGGTCTGACGCGGTGTATCTTGTGCTAACAACCCAGGTGTCAGGGCGAGCGATCGTCGGGCTCGCGAATGCCACATCCACTATACTCGGGAGAGCCACCCCGTTGCCATCAAACGTGTATTCCCGACCTTGATTAATCACGATTAGGCCAAGCTGCTCCACCATTCCGTGCAGCTCTTCCCCGCGGTCGCAAGTCCTCGGGCTGCCCCACTCCTCATGTCTGGCGTTAAAATCGCCGGCGACGACGACTTGAGGGTGGAGAAGCCTTCGAGTTCTATTGCTTCCAAGAAGCGCTCGAACTCTGCGAGGTTAAGGCTTGGTGGAGCATAGCAGCTGATGAAAACCACTCCGCCGATCTGCGCTGCAACCAACCCCTGAGCTTCACTGCACCACACCCGCTGTATTGGTAGCTCACCGACAGCTACCACCGCTACCGCCTTGCAGCTGCTGAATGCCCACCGGCCGTTGTTTTCAGGTGGGCGCAGAACATCAGAGAGAATGAGCACGTCTGCTTTCTCCTCTCTGGCAGCTTGCAGCACCAGGTTCTGGGCATCACGGCCATGGCCCAGGTTCGCCTGCAGAACTTTCAGGGCCGGGAACATCGTTGGGCCGAACGAGCACATTCGCTGTGGCCTATGTGGTGAGCGCCACCGCACAGTGCGCACTTTGCCTCATTCTGGCAGGATCGTGCTTTGTGTCCGGTAAGCCCACAGCGGATGCACAGATTCTGTCGATCTGCGGTGGAACGGCAGTTCGAGGCGATGTGGCCCATCTCCAGACAGCGGAAACAGCGCTGTCGCTCTGGAGGCGTTGGTGGGGCTGCTCGAACCTTGCTCACACAGTCGCACAGGAACAGTTTAAGTCCTTCCAACTGCCGAGCCGACTTCACAGGTAGCCGGATGCGTGCTCGCTTCGAACCATCCGGTAGTTCCCAAATGCTGGCAGAAACAACTCCAGCACTTGCGCCAATCTTAGCATCGAGGGCAGCAATGATATCTTCCTCCGTAGCAAGGGGATCGATATCGACTACCAGCAGCTCACCCATTTCTGTGACAAGCCGACTGACGCCTGCGTCGCCGATGATTTTGCGGACGCCTTCCAGCATAAGCGGAGCGTTTGCCGTCTTGCTCAGCTCCATACGTAGCAGCCTGGCATGAGTTCGGCGGCCCTGCTTAATATGCCCTTTCATTTCGCTGTGAGCCGCGTCCAGACGAATGGCTTCGCGCACCTTCTCGTAGATGCCATCCCAGGTTTCGCCTTCACTGGGAGACACCTCGATGATGTCGGGCCTCGGCTTTCGCTTACGATGTTGCTGATGTTGCTGCTGCATACGCTCCTGCTGCTGCTGCTGCGAGCCGGCGACCGCCTGTCGCTGTGGCTGACGCTGCTGCTGCTGCTGCTGCTGCTGCTGTTGCTGTTGCTGCTGCTGCTGGGAGCGTGGCTTACCCGTAGCTTTTCCGCGATATCTACGCCGCACGACCTCACTAAAGGTGAGTTCCGGCACAACGTCTACGCGGACGGCTGTCGATGCCTCGCTGCGCGGCGGCATGACTGCGCGCGACGTCGACGCGCGGGGCTGCTCCTGCTCGTGCTGGTTCCGCTGCTGCTGTTGTTGTTGCTGCAGCTGCGGCGCAGAGGGTCGGCGCGGCAGCGGAGTCGGAGGTTGGCGCGGACTAGCTGACGGTTGTCCGCCGGCAACCTTTGCTGCCAGAAGAGAGTTGAGCACGTCTCGGTCGCGCTGATGTGCGGCGGCGAGCTTCTCCATCTGTGCCTCCAACTTCTCCTCTCGTCGTTTTGCCTCCTCCTTTTCCTCTTGTAGCAGTTGGCACATGCCAGTTATCTGCTCGGAGAGGCGAGCATTTTGCTCCTTCATTTCTGCATTCTGCTCCTCTAGTCGTTGGATTGTTGCCTTAAGCAACTCGAGCTCCGGTGTGGCCGTGGCGGCCTTGGATGCCACGGCGGGCTTGTTGTTGCCTGTGACACTGACCCTAGGCAGCGCCACTCGAGGCTCGGTCACAAACAGCTTCGAGCCAGATGCCAAGCTGCTACGGCAGTCCACAGAGACTGACCTCGCACTCGCGCGCGTTGACATCCCGGATGATGCCATCATCTTTGCCGACTTTCAGGTTGGTGGGTTAAATAACCCTGGGGGTCGATGTGACCCCGGGGGTCGGTTGACCCCGGGGGTCGAGATGACCCCAAGTATGCAGCGCCGTCTAGCTGGTGTTCTGCCGCTCAATCGCTGCTGTAGAATCCTTCTTCCACGCTGGTTTTCCACTATGGTCCGACTTGCGACCCCCTGGTGGGCTGGGGGGAGGGTGGCGGGTGGCGAAAAATTACGAGAGGGTGCGTCGCTCACGTGGGGAATGGATCCGCACCAATCCCGAATTTTTTCCGGCACTTTTTCACGTCCAAATTGCGCTGCCCGCTTTTTCGACCCTTTTTGAACCTATTTTAGGGATTTTTCGAAAAATTCGAGCAGTTTTCGAGTTGCTCGAACTACTCGAATCGAGCAGATTCGAGCTGCCGCGGGCACTACACTTCTTCCCCGAATTTTCTGCGCACTTTTGTAAACTCGAGCACTTTTCGAGCAGTAACGGACTTTTCAAATTTTTGCCCCTTGGGAACTGCTCCCCGGACAAAATTTGTCCCTTGGGTATTATAGAACTGTCACCAAGAAACGTCAAAAATTTTTTCACGATTTTCACAAATTTTTGATGCAATCTTATTGTACGCATAAAAACAAGCACAACGGTGAAAACCGCACACGAATCCGAGCAAAACTCGCGGAGTTATTCGCGATTTGCTATTTATTTCGATTTTTCCGAAAGCACGTGCTCCGGCGGTAGCACCCCCGACACTTTTTATTTTCTCGTTTTTTCACCGATTTTCGTTCTGTTTCTTTTAAATTCACGTTCAGCGTCACTACGCGCACCTTTAAAATCACATCCGGCACGAATCCGTGCGTTTTTCACTGAGTTATTCACATTCAAAGTTCCCCATACAAATTGTATGGGGATGTAAACACACACTTTTATGCACTTTAAACTTCTCAAAACGTCTCGAAAACACTTTTAAACGCTTTAGAAGCGTCGAATTATCCAGAATCGAGTGTTTCCGGCGCTGATATCACACAGTTTTGCGCATTTTTTCCACACCCGGAAATTTGGTGCTACCGGGGGCAAATGTACACAGAACAACACGAATTTTTAAAGCGCAAAAATCACAGAAATTCGACCAAATAACACTATCTATAGGTAAATTGGGTGCTCTGAACACGATTTTGAGGGTTTCAGAGCGATCCGAGGCCGTTTTACACACTTTTTTTGCACACTTTGTCGGAGCGTGTTTACATACGTCTGTACCCGACGGCTACTCGATGAACACTACAGGGATAACTGGCTTGTGGCCGCCAAGCGTTCATAGCGACGTGGCTTTTTGATCCTTCGATGTCGGCTCTTCCTATCATTGTGAAGCAAAATTCACCAAGCGTAGGATTGTTCACCCTTTCAAGGGAACGTGAGCTGGGTTTAGACCGTCGTGAGACAGGTTAGTTTTACCCTACTGGTGTGTGCTTATAGTCGCTATCTTAACGGAATTCCTGTGCAGTACGAGAGGAACCACAGGTACGGACCACTGGCTCAATACTAGTCCGACCGGACTTTGGTATGACGCTACGTCCGCTGGATTATGCCTGAACGCCTCTAAGGTCGTAGCCAATCCGAGCTGATAGCGCTTCTCAAACCCATTAGGTGTTCGGAAGCTAGCGGGCCTAACAACCCTCTGAGATCCGTTGGAGTCTGCGTCTGCAGCCCGGCGTCTCATCCCGCTATACCTAGGCCGCAATGAGTGGAGTTCGCTGCACGTGTTAGTACCGTAACTGGGAACGCCGTTGGCTTGAGCTCTGCCCAACGTGGATATACCTAGTTTCGACACCTATCAACCGCCCGCAAACGACGGGACTTCAGGCTGGGAGCTGCGAGTTGTAGAGATGCGTTCGCATCGATCCTCTCAGGCGACCCATGCTTGGTGGTTTGTCCGTGTGCCCCTTCCTCGATGTGCGCAAGCTCGTCTTGGTCTGGGGACCACGTCGACACAGGGGATACTCTTGTGAGAGCATGAGTGTACTAAGTTGAGTGTAGCAAGGGAACGCGTGCCCCTTCCTCGTTGGCGTAACTAACCATCTTGGTCTGGGGACCGTGGTACCGTGCTCTGGTGAAGCTTGGTGCGTGCTCCTTCCTTGTCAGACGAGTGACTTGACCTGGTCTGGAGACCGTTCCTTTATACTAGTGGACAAGAGTTGGCTACTTCCGTGTCAGACGAGTGACTTGACATAGGATGGAGAAGGACACTTAACACTAATGAGCTTGTCGGCGTGCCTCGTTCTCGACTTGATTGTCTTGATGTGAGGACCGTGCGGACCACACCAGTAAGCTTACACATGCTCGTTACAAGTTGTATAAGTTGACCCGTTTGGCCCGGTTGCCTTGCACATGATGGTGTTGACCATGTTCGGTTAACAGGTCGTGTGTCGAGGTGGTCGGCCTTGGTAGTAGGATGTCTTGTGCATGTGACGTGTTGACCTGGTTTGGTCGGTGTGTCGTCGTGTACGAGATGACCTACTTACCCGTCAGTTTTCCAAGTTGTATCATGTGTTGACTTAGTTGACGTGTCATGTGCTTGGATGATTAGCGTACGGGTCATGTATGGTGCGCTTGCTTCAGTTGAAGGGATGTACTAGTACAGTTGTGTTAATTGTTTATTTCACGATCTGGTCTTTTGGCTGGATCGTGAAAAACGCTAAGTCCCAAATCCTGAACTCGAGAAGAAAGCGCCAATGACAACGTTTTTGACTGGAGCTCCCTAGCATTCGGCTTTTTCTACTTTGAAGGGATGTACTGTTGTATGAATTGTTTATTCACGAACTGGTCGTTTGATTGGATCGTGAAAAAATCGCTCAGTCCCAAATCCTGAACTCGACAGGAAAGCGCTGATTGCAAACATTTTGACTGGAAGTCCCTTGAAAATGGCGTTTTCGTTATTGGCATTATGTGGCACGTTTATTGTGGCTAGAACATTAATTATTCACCAAATGGCACCAAAGCTTGGCAAAAGTCGCGAAACACTCCTATCTCGACGCACCAGCAATCGCAACTTGATGCAAAATAAATTGCACGAGCTAATGATACTTGTACCATGCACAGTACACCGTACCAAAATATACCCCTGAAAGTGTGCAATTTGGTGCTACCCTAGGGAATATGTATGGGGAAGCCTAGCTACGTGTGTCGCACGTTCCAAGTTGCATGGACGTCGAACAGAGGCATGCAAAAGCACCTATCTAGGGAATTACTCTACGTTCTAGTAGCAAGTGCGATTTTCCGGTCCAGCACGGCAGTACGCCTGCACGCATACACTCCATGTACCAGAAATGTACCAACCTAGGCGTTGCTCAGTAGCTTTTAGCGGCACATAGAAAAAGTATTCGAGTTCAGATTTTTGGGACTTAGCGTATTTTTAAAACTAATAACGAAAATTAAATTTTAAATCGGTAAACGGCTAGGAGTTGCTCAGTAGCTTTTGGCACATAGAAAAAGTATTCGAGTTCAGATTTTGGACTTAGCGTATTTTTTAAAACTAATAACGAAAATTAAATTTTAAATCGGTAAACGGCTAGGAGTTGCTCAGTAGCTTTTGGCGGCACATAGAAAAGTATTCGAGTTCAGATTTTTGGGACTTAGCGTATTTTTTAAAACTAATAACGAAAATTAAATTATAAATCGGTAAACGGCTAGGAGTTGCTCAGTAGCTTTTTGCGCAACGTGGCAAAAGTATTCGAGTTCAGATTTCTTGGACGTAGCGTATTTTTCAATCATAATAAACCGAATCAAACATAACAATGATGAAACTTACACCATGTCCCAAGGTTGTGCACAAAACGTAACGATAAAGTGCTGGCGAAGTTAGAGGTGCACCAAAATTGTGTACCGATCAGGGAAAGTACTCTACGTTCCTATGATTTGGGTGAAAAGTGTTGATTAACTGCTGGTAAGAATAGACAGTTGCTTATCATACACATCGCAAACGAACACCCCTTAGTGAGCATTAGCAAAAGTCAATGGCACAAAGCAATTGCAATACAAACTGATCAAGTACATTAAAGAACGCTAAGTACCAGGACTTCTTTCCAAGAATGGTGTCCGCGACGGGAGGGCAAGCGTCCTTCCCAGGTTTTCCTAGTAAACCTTGTATGGTAAACATACCCAAGCGTGTCTGTAAGCACGCAACGAAAGTCACGAACGGGCACATACCTAGGGAATGTACTCTACGTACTTGGACTTTTGTCCAAGAATGGTGTCCGCGACGGTCGGGCACTGCGACGCAATAACCAAATCCTAGGATTGTAACTTTAGTGTGCACAAACATAAACATTAACGCGTTCGCTCGGGCTGCGCCGTCCGTGTTGAACACAAATGTGGGTGATTATATGCGTGGAGGGACAAAAACATACGAGGAGGAGACAGTTTTCTGCACGATGTGCACAGAGCTCATTTCGTCGTCCCGGGCGAATGGAAAAACACAAACATCGCGAGTATCGTTCTAGGTTTCTGTCTATAAAAGGGCAGGCCAAAAGGTGACCGGTTGAGATAAGCATTTTAAGCATACAAACACTTTATTGGAACTTTTGATACAAAAACAAGGTACGTACATGTAGGTTGTACCAACATGGACATCTATGAACGCGTACGCTCGGGCTGCGCCCTCCGTCTTGTACTTTCCCTGATCGGTACACAGTTTTGGTGCACTGCTATTCCGACCGGCAACTTGTACCAACATATACATCCATGAACGCGTAAGTAGTGTACTTTCCTGATCGGTACACACTGTTGGTGCACGGCATAAGAAAAGAGCTAAAATGGTCAAACTCAATCCATTTCAACAATAGATAGTCGATAGTAGCTGTGCCGATGAAGTAGGGCACGATGCAAGTTAATGTTGTTTAATGAATAACATGTCCGCCATACATTTCAGTACAAAATTGCTCGGTCAGACCTACAAAGTG
>NW_024412096.1:557500-567500 GCF_016920715.1 Anopheles arabiensis | reverse complement strand
GATAAATGGTCGTGGACCAACACGCCCAAGTGTTTGATGTAACGCGAAAAGGTACTGCTACTCCTCCCACGTTGATGGTTATGTGGCTTGGAGGCTGCTTCAGGCTAGAGATTATGGTCATCTCCGTCTTAGCCGGTGCCAGCTCCAAGTGGTGCTGCTGCATCCACTGGTCGACTGCTGACACCGCTGCTTCCGCCACTGCTGCAGACTCCTCCGGCGTCCTACCCGGGCCAGGACGACCAGATCATCGGCGTAGCCAATGACTTTGGCCTCGTCGGGTAGGGGAATCCGCAGCACCCGTCGTACATTACGTTCCACAATGTTGGGCCCAAGATGGACCCTTGTGGAACTCCCGCGCTGACGCAACGTACGACGGGTCCTCGCTGGTAGTGTAGATCAGCTCCCGATCCGAGAAATAAGACTGCAGGATTTTCAGCAGAGCTGAGGGGACCCCTTTTCCCGCAACGCGTTGGCGATTGACTGCCAACTTGCAGTATTAAATGCGTTGCGGACATCCAGCGCAACCACCATCAGGCAACGTTTGTCGCGGCTGTTGGTGCGACCAAACGCGCTGGCCGTCTTGCCTGCGTCCACCAAGCTTTGGATGGCACTGATGGTGGATCGTCCACGACGAAAGCCGTACTGCGCGTCCGAAAGCTGCGGTGAATCCGGGTCCTCGAGGTGTCTGTTCAGGCGATTGAGGATAAGCCGCTCCAGCACTTTGCCTAGTGCGTCCAGCATGCACAGTGGCCTGTAGGAGCTGCTTTCTCCGGGGCTTTACCTGGCTTGGGCAGCAGTACCAAGCGCTGCCGTTTCCACTGTTGCGGAAACGTACCAGTGTTGAGGCAGTCCTGGTACACACGGCAGAGAACCCCGGGTACTTCTCAATCGCGACCTTCACCGCAGCATTGGGGATCCCATCCAGTCCTGGCGCCTTCCTTAAAGCCATATGAGCCGCGATCTCCTGCAGCTCTTCGGGGTCACACGTTCTAAATTGGACGCTCCCGAATCGACATCGCCGGTTTCCGGCCAAGAGACCGGTGGGTGGGTGGGGAACAGATCGGAAACGATCCGTCCCAGCTCGACCGGGTCTGTCTCAGGCGGTACACGACTGCCGCGCAGATGAGACAGAACAACCTGATACCCCATTCCAAACTCGTTCTCCTCGGCGATGTCGATAAGCTTAGCAAACTCTGCGCGTTTGCTAGCTTTAATGGCTTTCTCCAATCTGGTCTTCGCAGTCCGGTGCTCAGCTGCGGCGAGACTCCTCTCCTGCAGATCGGCGGTTAGGCGCATCCGTTCACGGGCCGCAATGCACTCATTCCGCAGCTCTTCAATTACCGGTGACCACCAAAAGACGTCGCGATGTTGATGCTGCAACACGTTGGGGGCTCGCTGCATGGCAATGTCGCACGCGTCGACCATTGCGTCGACTAAGCCAGCATGGGTCGTCGCCTGTTCCACAAAGTTCACGTCCTCGAGAGCAGAACGGAAACTCTCTTCATGGAACTGCGTGGTAATCCATCGCCTACCAGCGCAGATAACGCGTTGCCGGCCGGCTGACGGACCACCATTCGACGACCCGCGGGACTGTTGTTCTGCTTCCCCAACGGTGTATGTCACCAGTTGGTGATCGGACCGGGCAAACTCGTGCACCTCCCACGTTTCTGGCCGAGCGATGGACTGAGTGGCGAAGCAGACGTCAATGACGCTGCTGGTGGCCGCTCCTCTGCCAATGAACGTGGGTTGATTCCCGGAGTTGACCACTTGTAGCTGAACACTCTGCACTAGCTGCAGCAGATCTTCACCTCTCTGGCTGTTCCTGGCACTACCCCACTCCGTGTGCCAGGCGTTAAAATCGCCGGCGATGACGACGTGGGAGTGGGATGATGCCTCCAGCTGAACAGCAGCCAGAAAGCCTTCATAGTCCTCCTCTGGGCGTCTGGGTCGAGCGTAGCAGCTAATGAAGACGATGCCACCAATCTGTGCAGCTACAACTCCAGGCACAGGACTGCGCCACACCCGCTGGATTGGGTAAGAGCTTGTAGCCACAACTGCTACCGATTTGGCGGCATCGTACGCCCAACGCCCGTTGTTCGCCGGTGGTCGGTAGATGTCCGACAGGAGCAGGACGTCAGCACGGTGTTCACGCGCTGCTTGGAGCGCCAAGTCCTGCCCTGCCTGACAGTGATCCACATTGATTTGCGCAACTTTCAGATTGAAGGCGAAGCCGGATGTTCGCAGCTCATGTGCCCAATGCGATGAGGTCCACCGCAGGCCGCGCACTTGACGTCGCTGGAGCAGTCCTGGCTTTGTGACCTTCACTGCCACACCGGATGCAGAGTTGCTGACGGTCTGTCGGGGAACGGCATGCGTGAGCAAGGTGGCCGCGCTCCAGGCATCGATAGCAGCGTTGGCGCTCAGGTGCTGCCTTTTCGACGCCTCTGACTTTGCTGATGCAGCCACACAGTCGGAGCTTCGAACCCTCGAGGGCAGCGGCAGCCTTAGCGGGCAGGCGGACTCGAGCTCGCTGGGTGCCATCTTGCAGCTCCCACGCGCTCACTCGGGCGATTTCAATCGGCTCCTGGAACTCTCCCTCAATGGCCTTTTGATGTCCTCTACTGCCAGAGGATCGATGTTCGTTATCAGGACATCGGCCATGTCGGTGATCACCCGGGCTAGTCCGGCGTCACCAACAATCTCCTGAACTTCTGCACGGACCAGGCTGGCGTTGGCCGAATTGCTTAACTCCATTCGGAGGTTTGCGGCGTGGCTGCGCTTGCCCATTTTAAGGTGGTCTGCAAGGCCCTTGTGCGGGTCTTGTTTAACCGCATCCCGAACTTTCCGGTACAACGTGTACCAGGAGTGTCCGGCACTCGGGACCACCTCTATCTTGTCCGGCCTTGGCCAGACCTTTTGCTGCTGCCGCTGCTGCTGTTGATGCGCCTGCTGCCGAGTTGCGGCGGAACATACCGCTCACCCTGATGTTGCTGCTGACGCTGCTGCTGCTGTTGCTGCTGCTGACGCTGCTGCTGTCTACGCTGGTGCTGCTGCTGCTGTTGCTGCTGTGAGCCAGCGACCACCTGTTGCTGCTGCTGCTGCTGCTGCTGCTGCTGCTGCTGCTGCTGTTGCTGCTGCTGCTGCTGCTGGGAACGTGGCTTACCCGTAGCTTTTCCGCGATATCTACGCCGCACGACCTCACTAAAGGTGAGTTCCGGCACAACGTCTACGCGGACGGCTGTCGATGCCTCGCTGCGCGGCGGCATGACTGCGCGCGACGTCGACGCGCGGGCTGCTCCTGCTCGTGCTGGTTCCGCTGCTGCTGTTGTTGTTGCTGCAGCTGCGGCGCAGAGGGTCGGCGCGGCAACGGAGTCGGAGGTTGGCGCGGACTAGCTGACGGTTGTCCGCCGGCAACCTTTGCTGCCAGAAGAGAGTTGAGCACGTCTCGGTCGCGCTGATGTGCGGCGGCGAGCTTCTCCATCTGTGCCTCCAACTTCTCCTCTCGTCGTTTTGCCTCCTCCTTTTCCTCTTGTAGCAGTTGGCACATGCCAGTTATCTGCTCGGAGAGGCGAGCATTTTGCTCCTTCATTTCTGCATTCTGCTCCTCTAGTCGTTGGATTGTTGCCTTAAGCAACTCGAGCTCCGGTGTGGCCGTGGCGGCCTTGGATGCCACGGCGGGCTTGTTGTTGCCTGTGACACTGACCCTAGGCAGCGCCACTCGAGGCTCGGTCACAAACAGCTTCGAGCCAGATGCCAAGCTGCTACGGCAGTCCACAGAGACTGACCTCGCACTCGCGCGCGTTGACATCCTGGATGATGCCATCATCTTTGCCGACTTTCAGGTTGGTGGGTTAAATAACCCTGGGGGTCGATGTGACCCCGGGGTCGGTTGACCCCGGGGTCGAGATGACCCCAAGTATGCAGCGCCGTCTAGCTGGTGTTCTGCCGCTCAATCGCTGCTGTAGAATCCTTCTTCCACGCTGGTTTTCCACTATGGTCCGACTTGCGACCCCCTGGTGGGCTGGGGGAGGGGTGGCGGTGGCGAAAAATTACGAGAGGGTGCGTCGCTCACGTGGGGAATGGATCCGCACCAATCCCGAATTTTTCCGGCACTTTTAGGGATTTTTCGAAAAATTCGAGCAGTTTTCGAGTTGCTCGAACTACTCGAATCGAGCAGATTCGAGCTGCCGCGGGCACTACACTTCTTCTCCGAATTTTCTGCGCACTTTTGTAAACTCGAGCACTTTTCGAGCAGTAACGGACTTTTCAAATTTTTGCCCCTGGGAACTGCTCCCCGGACAAAATTTGTCCCTTGGGTATTATAGAACTGTCACCAAGAAACGTCAAAAATTTTTTCACGATTTTCACAAATTTTTGATGCAATCTTATTGTACGCATAAAACAAGCACAACGGTGAAAACCGCACACGAATCCGAGCAAAACTCGCGGAGTTATTCGCGATTTGCTATTTATTTCGATTTTTCGAAAGCACGTGCTCCGGCGGTAGCACCCCGACACTTTTATTTTCTCGTTTTTTCACCGATTTTCGTTCTGTTTTTTAATTCACGTTCAGCGTCACTACGCGCACCTTTAAAATCACATCCGGCACGAATCCGTGCGTTTTTCACTGAGTTATTCACATTCAAAGTTCCCCATACAAATTGTATGGGGATGTAAACACACACTTTTATGCACTTTAAACTTCTCAAAACGTCTCGAAAACACTTTTAAACGCTTTAGAAGCGTCGAATTATCCAGAATCGAGTGTTTCCGGCGCCGAAATCACACAGTTTTGCGCATTTTTCCACACCCGGAAATTTGGTGCTACCGGGGGCAAATGTACACAGAACAACACGAATTTTTAAAGCGCAAAAATCACAGAAATTCGACCAAATAACACTATCTATAGGTAAATTGGGTGCTCTGAACACGATTTTGAGGGTTTCAGAGCGATCCGAGGCCGTTTTACACTTTTTGCACACTTTGTCGGAGCGTGTTTACATACGTCTGTACCCGACGGCTACTCGATGAACACTACACAGGGATAACTGGCTTGTGGCCGCCAAGCGTTCATAGCGACGTGGCTTTTTGATCCTTCGATGTCGGCTCTTCCTATCATTGTGAAGCAAAATTCACCAAGCGTAGGATTGTTCACCCTTTCAAGGGAACGTGAGCTGGGTTTAGACCGTCGTGAGACAGGTTAGTTTTACCCTACTGGTGTGTGCTTATAGTCGCTATCTTAACGGAATTCCTGTGCAGTACGAGAGGAACCACAGGTACGGACCACTGGCTCAATACTAGTCCGACCGGACTTTGGTATGACGCTACGTCCGCTGGATTATGCCTGAACGCCTCTAAGGTCGTAGCCAATCCGAGCTGATAGCGCTTCTCAAACCCATTAGGTGTTCGGAAGCTAGCGGGCCTAACAACCCTCTGAGATCCGTTGGAGTCTGCGTCTGCAGCCCGGCGTCTCATCCCGCTATACCTAGGCCGCAATGAGTGGAGTTCGCTGCACGTGTTAGTACCGTAACTGGGAACGCCGTTGGCTTGAGCTCTGCCCAACGTGGATATACCTAGTTTCGACACCTATCAACCGCCCGCAAACGACGGGACTTCAGGCTGGGAGCTGCGAGTTGTAGAGATGCGTTCGCATCGATCCTCTCAGGCGACCCATGCTTGGTGGTTTGTCCGTGTGCCCCTTCCTCGATGTGCGCAAGCTCGTCTTGGTCTGGGGACCACGTCGACACAGGGGATACTCTTGTGAGAGCATGAGTGTACTAAGTTGAGTGTAGCAAGGGAACGCGTGCCCCTTCCTCGTTGGCGTAACTAACCATCTTGGTCTGGGGACCGTGGTACCGTGCTCTGGTGAAACTTGGTGCGTGCTCCTTCCTTGTCAGACGAGTGACTTGACCTGGTCTGGAGACCGTTCCTTTATACTAGTGGACAAGAGTTGGCTACTTCCGTGTCAGACGAGTGACTTGACATAGGATGGAGAAGGACACTTAACACTAATGAGCTTGTCGGCGTGCCTCGTTCTCGACTTGATTGTCTTGATGTGAGGACCGTGCGGACCACACCAGTAAGCTTACACATGCTCGTTACAAGTTGTATAAGTTGACCCGTTTGGCCCGGTTGCCTTGCACATGATGGTGTTGACCATGTTCGGTTAACAGGTCGTGTGTCGAGGTGGTCGGCCTTGGTAGTAGGATGTCTTGTGCATGTGACGTGTTGACCTGGTTTGGTCGGTGTGTCGTCGTGTACGAGATGACCTACTTACCCGTTAGTTTTCCAAGTTGTATCATGTGTTGACTTAGTTGACGTGTCATGTGCTTGGATGATTAGCGTACGGGTCATGTATGGTGCGCTTGCTTCAGTTGAAGGGATGTACTAGTACAGTTGTATTAATTGTTTATTTCACGATCTGGTCTTTTGGCTGGATCGTGAAAAACTGCTAAGTCAAATCCTGAACTCGAGAAGAAAGCGCCAATGACAACGTTTTTGACTGGAGCTCCCTAGCATTCGGCTTTTTCTACTTTGAAGGGATGCACTGTTGTATGAATTGTTTATTCACGAACTGGTCGTTTGATTGGATCGTGAAAAAATCGCTCAGTCCCAAATCCTGAACTCGACAGGAAAGCGCTGATTGCAAACATTTTGACTGGAAGTCCCTTGAAAATGGCGTTTTCGTTATTGGCATTATGTGGCACGTTTATTGTGGCTAGAACATTAATTATTCACCAAATGGCACCAAAGCTTGGCAAAAGTCGCGAAACACTCCTATCTCGACGCACCAGCAATCGCAACTTGATGCAAAATAAATTGCACGAGCTAATGATACTTGTACCATGCACAGTACACCGTACCAAAATATACCCCTGAAAGTGTGCAATTTGGTGCTACCCTAGGGAATATGTATGGGGAAGCCTAGCTACGTGTGTCGCACGTTCCAAGTTGCATGGACGTCGAACAGAGGCATGCAAAAGCACCTATCTAGGGAATTACTCTACGTTCTAGTAGCAAGTGCGATTTTCCGGTCCAGCACGGCAGTACGCCTGCACGCATACACTCCATGTACCAAAATGTACCAACCTAGGCGTTGCTCAGTAGCTTTTAGCGGCACATAGAAAAAGTATTCGAGTTCAGATTTTTGACTTAGCGTATTTTTAAAACTAATAACGAAAATTAAATTTTAAATCGGTAAACGGCTAGAGTTGCTCAGTAGCTTTGGCGGCACATAGAAAAAGTATTCGAGTTCAGATTTTTGGGACTTAGCGTATTTTTTAAAACTAATAACGAAAATTAAATTATAAATCGGTAAACGGCTAGAGTTGCTCAGTAGCTTTTGCGCAACGTGGCAAAAGTATTCGAGTTCAGATTTCTTGGACGTAGCGTATTTTTCAATCATAATAAACCGAATCAAACATAACAATGATGAAACTTACACCATGTCCCAAGGTTGTGCACAAAACGTAACGATAAAGTGCTGGCGAAGTTAGAGGTGCACCAAAATTGTGTACCGATCAGGGAAAGTACTCTACGTTCCTATGATTTGGGTGAAAAGTGTTGATTAACTGCTGGTAAGAATAGACAGTTGCTTATCATACACATCGCAAACGAACACCCCTTAGTGAGCATTAGCAAAAGTCAATGGCACAAAGCAATTGCAATACAAACTGATCAAGTACATTAAAGAACGCTAAGTACCAGGACTTCTTTCCAAGAATGGTGTCCGCGACGGGAGGGCAAGCGTCCTTCCCAGGTTTTCCTAGTAAACCTTGTATGGTAAACATACCCAAGCGTGTCTGTAAGCACGCAACGAAAGTCACGAACGGGCACATACCTAGGAATGTACTCTACGTACTTGGACTTTTGTCCAAGAATGGTGTCCGCGACGGTCGGGCACTGCGACGCAATAACCAAATCCTAGGATTGTAACTTTAGTGTGCACAAACATAAACATTAACGCGTTCGCTCGGGCTGCGCCGTCCGTGTTGAACACAAATGTGGGTGATTATATGCGTGGAGGGACAAAACATACGAGGAGGAGACAGTTTTCTGCACGATGTGCACAGAGCTCATTTCGTCGTCCCGGGCGAATGGAAAACACAAACATCGCGAGTATCGTTCTAGGTTTCTGTCTATAAAAGGGCAGGCCAAAAGGTGACCGGTTGAGATAAGCATTTTAAGCATACAAACACTTTATTGGAACTTTTGATACAAAAACAAGGTACGTACATGTAGGTTGTACCAACATGGACATCTATGAACGCGTACGCTCGGGCTGCGCCCTCCGTCTTGTACTTTCCCTGATCGGTACACAGTTTTGGTGCACTGCTATTCCGACCGGCAACTTGTACCAACATATACATCCATGAACGCGTAAGTAGTGTACTTTCCTGATCGGTACACACTGTTGGTGCACGGCATAAGAAAAGAGCTAAAATGGTCAAACTCAATCCATTTCAACAATAGATAGTCGATAGTAGCTGTGCCGATGAAGTAGGGCACGATGCAAGTTAATGTTGTTTAATGAATAACATGTCCGCCATACATTTCAGTACAAAATTGCTCGGTCAGACCTACAAAGTGCTATATCTCGAATACGAGGCGTCGGACTGGGGGTTGTAGAACAATTTTAAGTTCGTCTAATGATTCTACATCCGATTCTGGATAGCGGTTTTTGACCACTTTTCAATATTTTGTGACACCCCGAACCTAGGGGCAGCTCCTAGCTTTTTCAAAATGTGCACCGAACGGGCCGGAGAGCTCGTGTGGCTCAAAACATGTTTTTCGCTAAAACACCTCAAAACGTGTAAGGAACGCACCCTAGATGATGAAAAGTGCAATCAGAATGTCAATCGACAACTTTGTTGGGGTACCATTTTTACTCTACGGGCCAGTAGCTTAGGCGCGCCAACAGCGCTTTCCTTTCGGGTTCCCATTTTTGCCCTCCTGGGATTATGATCATTTGTTCATTGCCTACTATAGGGAGGGTACCTTGCTACGAGGTCAAACATGAAGATTGCACCAAATCGTAGTTTTTACCTCTATTTAGTCGTAGGAGCATGGTTTGCAGTGGCAGTGGGTCATTAAGCCCCGTTTGGGTCATACGTCCCTCCGCGATAAAAATCGTCGTATGCCTATAGTCCGAACTAATGAAGCAAAAGTGGTGTCTGGTGGGCTCTGCCGATGATTTTAACCTATGATTTTGAGCTTCCACCCTATCAAAACGTTCCTGGAGCAGTACATCACGGGTCTACGGACCCAAAGACTTCGTCGTGATGGTTTCTAGTAAAAAGTTGTAACAGCTAAGGGTTTTGAATACGCGTATATTAACCATTGCTTGAAACTAAGCTTCGTTGTCTTTAAACTCTGCAAGACCAATCGAACTTCTTAGGGAAACCCGAAGGATTCACGCTAAGCTCGATGAGCTATAATGGGTAGTGGTGCATGATCTGGTGTTCCTTGGATCTAATCCAATGAATAAATTTATGAGGGTATATATGGTGCAGGGCACAAAGCGTGATGAAACCGGGTCTCCCTACCAAATGTGGCATATTTTTTCCCTGAGAGCGAAGCTCAGACCCACGTAGGGGAGAGCGAAGTGGAACTTAAATGTTCTATGCAGCAAATGTTCGCCATGCGGATAAACAAGTTGGAATAGTTCAATGTAGTGTAATGCAAACACGAATCGCAATAACGATACGGGACCCAGAAGCAATTCTGCGGATCCCTCGGGGAGTGGTGAGTTGATATAAATTAGAGGTGAAAGTCCAAGTTGTTCAAGCTCCGGCTCGGCAGCCGATACGAGGTTCCTGTTGGGCTTTGTACATCGCGCAGAGGCGCCGTTCGGTTCTAGCAATGATTCCCGCCACCATGTTCCATGCGTGCAGAGATCCGTTAGAGCTCGTTCAATGTGTCCCGCCGTGATTACGAAAAAGTCCAACAGTTGACCAAGTTGGGGGTGCGTCAAGTAAACGCGCAGAGATGCCGTTCGGTT
>NW_024412096.1:542500-550000 GCF_016920715.1 Anopheles arabiensis | reverse complement strand
GACATCCCGAGAAGACGACGGTTTCGTCTCCTCTCCCTGAACCGCGCTTGACGCTCACGAAGCGCTGCACGTCGCTGAGCGGTCCGTGGTGAAGCTGGTGGGGTTGGGGAAGTCCAGCTCGACGTTCTTCCCGCCGACGTGCTGTTGCTGCTCGCCGGTTGGCGTTGCGTCGCTCGTTACGGGCCCGCCGCACTTCCGCGCGTTGGGCCTCCAGCTCTGCTGCGTCTTCGTCCTGACGCTCGATGACGTTAACAGCCAATGCTGCCCGCTCCTCGTCCCACGCTCGCTGCAGTTGGGCCGTTATTCGCTTCGCGGCTTCGCAATACGACTCCAGCTATCGGCGTCGCGCAACAAGTGCCGCTGGAGGGTGTCCGGACAGACAGGGTCTGGACCTCCCTCGCCGAGTAGCTCCTGTCGAACTGCCGCAAAGCGTGGGCACTCGAAGAAGGCGTGCTCCGCCGTCTCTGGGACGCCGACGCACAACTGGCAGTCTGGGGACGACGTGAATCCATTGTGGCACAAGTAGTCACGGAAAAATCCGTGTCCGGACAAAACCTGTGCCAGATGGAAAGTCATATCTCCTTGTTTCCTAGACTGCCAGTCGCCGACCGATGGAATTACACGGTGCGTCCACCGCGTGTGCCGGCTAGCATCCTGTTGCAGTGCGTCGGCATCCCATTCCTCCTGCCAGCAGTCGATGGTGTTCTGCCGCTCCGTCGCCCGGATGTCCTCCCTCGTTGCAGCACGGTCTGAAGCAAGGAGTTGTTGGTGAACCCGAGCATCCTCGTTGATGAGGTGGCATATCGGTACGAGTCCAGCGAGTAGGGTGGCTGTCTCATACCTGACGGTACGGAATGCCCGTGCCACCCTGATGGCTGCTTTTCGCTGAACTCGTTGCAGCATCCGTCGGCACTCTCGCACCTGAGTTGCCTCAGCCCAGACGGGAGCAGCATACCGCAACACCGATTCTGCCACACACGCCAGCAGCCTTGACTTGGCCGTCCTGGGGCCGCTGTGATTCTGCATGAGGCGCGTTACAGCTGCCACCACACGCGACGCCTTTTCGGAGACTTTCGTGACGTGATCTCGCCATTTCAGGTGATCTTGGAGCTGCACGCCCAAGTACCTGATGCTCCTAGAAGACTGGACTTCCACGTCACCGACGCGAAATGTCACCTGCGGCGGAGTCTTCTTGCTTGAGATCAGGACGGCTTCAGTCTTGGCTGGGGCCAGCTCCAGACCGTGCTGTTGCATCCAACGATGGACCTGGTCAACGGCTTCCTCTGCTCTCGCGCGAACCTCGTCCGTGGTGGTAGCAGGTACCAACAGCGCCAGATCGTCCGCGTATCCGATGACTTCGACGTCGGGAGGTAGCGGCACATCCAGCACCCCGTCATACATGATGTTCCACAGAGTTGGGCCCAGGATGGACCCCTGTGGAACACCTGCGGTTACATGCCGTACGACGGGGCCTTCGCTCGTGTCAAAGTACAGCACACGATCCTCGAAGTAGCTTCGAAGCATCCGTTGGAGGCCGACGGGAACACCTTTTGCCTGAAGGGCACTGGCAATGGATTGCCAGTTGGCCGTGTTGAAGGCGTTCTTCACGTCCAACGCCACCACAAGCAAGAAACGGTTATCCCGGCCGTTCGTTCGCCGGAACGACATGGCGGTACGGCCGGCCTCAACAACCCGCTGGATGGCGCTCACTGTCGACCGCCCTCGACGAAATCCGAACTGCCGGTCCGACAGTCGGGGTGAAGACGGCTCTTCGAGATGTTCATTGAGGCGATTCAGGATGAGGCGCTCAAGTACCTTCCCAGTGCGTCGAGCATGCAGAGGGGTCGGTACGAGCTGCTCTCTCCCGGAGGCTTCCCCTGCTTCGGCAGCAACACCAGTCGTTGCCTCTTCCACTGCGCCGGAAACGAAGCGCGGTTCAGGCAATCCTGGTACAGGACCCGGAAGACCTCCGGGAACATGGTGATTGCCGTCTTCACCGCCGCATTCGGGATGCCATCGAGCCCTGGTGCTTTGCGGCTCGCCATCTGACTCGCGATGAGCAGCAGCTCGTCGTCCGTTACCGGTGCAATTCCCGCCGTTGTTGTTGCTCCCTCGACGCTTCCAACGTTGCTCAGCTGCGACCAGTCGCAGGGCGGATGCTCAGGGAAGAGGTCGGACACAATGCGTTCGAGGACGACCCGGTCCGCTTCTGAAGGCGTCCGACTGCCCCGGAGCTGGGACATGACGACACGGTATCCTGCCCCGAACGCATTCTCTTCTGCAATTTCGATCAGCTCCTGGAACAAGTTCCGCTTGCTAGCTCGAATTGCTCGGCTGAGCTCCGCCCTTGCTGTCCTGTGCTCTGCTGCTGCTATGCTGCGCTCCTCCAAGTCAGCCGTCTGCAGCAACCGGTCACGGGCAACCTCGCAATTGTTCCTCAGTCGAGCCAGGAGGGGAGACCACCAAAAGATGTTCCGATGCGGGTCTTGGTGCACTCGGGTAACCCGTTGCATCGTCTCGTCGCAAGCCTTGAGCATGGCTGCGATCATACCCTCCTGGCTCGTTGCGCGTTGGACAAAGTCCGCAGCGAACAGCGCCTCGAGGAATGAGGAAGGAGAAAACTGCGAGGCTTTCCATCGGCGGCCAGCGTGACGCGCACGCCTCTGGCTTGAGGAATCACCCTGCTGCGACGATGGTTGCCGCTGTCGTTGCTGCTGCTGCTGTTGTGATAACTGCTGCTGTTGTAAGGACTGCTGTTGCTGCTGCTGTTGTTGCTGCTGAGACGACTGCTGCGCTGTCTGCTGTTGGTTCTGCAGTTGTTCGGGGGATGGTGGTGTTCCTCCCACGGTGTAGAGAACATAGCGGTGGTCTGACGCGGTGTAGCTTGTGCTAACAACCCAGGTGTCAGGGCGAGCGATCGACGGGCTCGCGAATGCCACATCCACTATACTCGGGAGAGCCACCCCGTTGCCATCAAACGTGTATTCCCGACCTTGATTAATCACGATTAGGCCAGGGATAACTGGCTTGTGGCCGCCAAGCGTTCATAGCGACGTGGCTTTTTGATCCTTCGATGTCGGCTCTTCCTATCATTGTGAAGCAAAATTCACCAAGCGTAGGATTGTTCACCCTTTCAAGGGAACGTGAGCTGGGTTTAGACCGTCGTGAGACAGGTTAGTTTTACCCTACTGGTGTGTGCTTATAGTCGCTATCTTAACGGAATTCCTGTGCAGTACGAGAGGAACCACAGGTACGGACCACTGGCTCAATACTAGTCCGACCGGACTTTGGTATGACGCTACGTCCGCTGGATTATGCCTGAACGCCTCTAAGGTCGTAGCCAATCCGAGCTGATAGCGCTTCTCAAACCCATTAGGTGTTCGGAAGCTAGCGGGCCTAACAACCCTCTGAGATCCGTTGGAGTCTGCGTCTGCAGCCCGGCGTCTCATCCCGCTATACCTAGGCCGCAATGAGTGGAGTTCGCTGCACGTGTTAGTACCGTAACTGGGAACGCCGTTGGCTTGAGCTCTGCCCAACGTGGATATACCTAGTTTCGACACCTATCAACCGCCCGCAAACGACGGGACTTCAGGCTGGGAGCTGCGAGTTGTAGAGATGCGTTCGCATCGATCCTCTCAGGCGACCCATGCTTGGTGGTTTGTCCGTGTGCCCCTTCCTCGATGTGCGCAAGCTCGTCTTGGTCTGGGGACCACGTCGACACAGGGGATACTCTTGTGAGAGCATGAGTGTACTAAGTTGAGTGTAGCAAGGGAACGCGTGCCCTTCCTCGTTGGCGTAACTAACCATCTTGGTCTGGGGACCGTGGTACCGTGCTCTGGTGAAGCTTGGTGCGTGCTCCTTCCTTGTCAGACGAGTGACTTGACCTGGTCTGGAGACCGTTCCTTTATACTAGTGGACAAGAGTTGGCTACTTCCGTGTCAGACGAGTGACTTGACATAGGATGGAGAAGGACACTTAACACTAATGAGCTTGTCGGCGTGCCTCGTTCTCGACTTGATTGTCTTGATGTGAGGACCGTGCGGACCACACCAGTAAGCTTACACATGCTCGTTACAAGTTGTATAAGTTGACCCGTTTGGCCCGGTTGCCTTGCACATGATGGTGTTGACCATGTTCGGTTAACAGGTCGTGTGTCGAGGTGGTCGGCCTTGGTAGTAGGATGTCTTGTGCATGTGACGTGTTGACCTGGTTTGGTCGGTGTGTCGTCGTGTACGAGATGACCTACTTACCCGTCAGTTTTCCAAGTTGTATCATGTGTTGACTTAGTTGACGTGTCATGTGCTTGGATGATTAGCGTACGGGTCATGTATGGTGCGCTTGCTTCAGTTGAAGGGATGTACTAGTACAGTTGTATTAATTGTTTATTTCACGATCTGGTCTTTTGGCTGGATCGTGAAAAAACGCTAAGTCCCAAATCCTGAACTCGAGAAGAAAGCGCCAATGACAACGTTTTTGACTGGAGCTCCCTAGCATTCGGCTTTTTCTACTTTGAAGGGATGTACTGTTGTATGAATTGTTTATTCACGAACTGGTCGTTTGATTGGATCGTGAAAAAATCGCTCAGTCCCAAATCCTGAACTCGACAGGAAAGCGCTGATTGCAAACATTTTGACTGGAAGTCCCTTGAAAATGGCGTTTTCGTTATTGGCATTATGTGGCACGTTTATTGTGGCTAGAACATTAATTATTCACCAAATGGCACCAAAGCTTGGCAAAAGTCGCGAAACACTCCTATCTCGACGCACCAGCAATCGCAACTTGATGCAAAATAAATTGCACGAGCTAATGATACTTGTACCATGCACAGTACACCGTACCAAAATATACCCCTGAAAGTGTGCAATTTGGTGCTACCCTAGGGAATATGTATGGGGAAGCCTAGCTACGTGTGTCGCACGTTCCAAGTTGCATGGACGTCGAACAGAGGCATGCAAAAGCACCTATCTAGGGAATTACTCTACGTTCTAGTAGCAAGTGCGATTTTCCGGTCCAGCACGGCAGTACGCCTGCACGCATACACTCCATGTACCAGAAATGTACCAACCTAGGCGTTGCTCAGTAGCTTTTAGCGGCACATAGAAAAAGTATTCGAGTTCAGATTTTGTGACTTAGCGTATTTTTAAAACTAATAACGAAAATTAAATTTTAAATCGGTAAACGGCTAGGAGTTGCTCAGTAGCTTTTGGCGGCACATAGAAAAGTATTCGAGTTCAGATTTTTGGGACTTAGCGTATTTTTAAAACTAATAACGAAAATTAAATTATAAATCGGTAAACGGCTAGAGTTGCTCAGTAGCTTTTTGCGCAACGTGGCAAAAGTATTCGAGTTCAGATTTCTTGGACGTAGCGTATTTTTCAATCATAATAAACCGAATCAAACATAACAATGATGAAACTTACACCATGTCCCAAGGTTGTGCACAAAACGTAACGATAAAGTGCTGGCGAAGTTAGAGGTGCACCAAAATTGTGTACCGATCAGGGAAAGTACTCTACGTTCCTATGATTTGGGTGAAAAGTGTTGATTAACTGCTGGTAAGAATAGACAGTTGCTTATCATACACATCGCAAACGAACACCCTTAGTGAGCATTAGCAAAAGTCAATGGCACAAAGCAATTGCAATACAAACTGATCAAGTACATTAAAGAACGCTAAGTACCAGGACTTCTTTCCAAGAATGGTGTCCGCGACGGGAGGGCAAGCGTCCTTCCCAGGTTTTCCTAGTAAACCTTGTATGGTAAACATACCCAAGCGTGTCTGTAAGCACGCAACGAAAGTCACGAACGGGCACATACCTAGGAATGTACTCTACGTACTTGGACTTTTGTCCAAGAATGGTGTCCGCGACGGTCGGGCACTGCGACGCAATAACCAAATCCTAGGATTGTAACTTTAGTGTGCACAAACATAAACATTAACGCGTTCGCTCGGGCTGCGCCGTCCGTGTTGAACACAAATGTGGGTGATTATATGCGTGGAGGGACAAAACATACGAGGAGGAGACAGTTTTCTGCACGATGTGCACAGAGCTCATTTCGTCGTCCCGGGCGAATGGAAAACACAAACATCGCGAGTATCGTTCTAGGTTTCTGTCTATAAAAGGCAGGCCAAAAGGTGACCGGTTGAGATAAGCATTTTAAGCATACAAACACTTTATTGGAACTTTTGATACAAAACAAGGTACGTACATGTAGGTTGTACCAACATGGACATCTATGAACGCGTACGCTCGGGCTGCGCCCTCCGTCTTGTACTTTCCTGATCGGTACACAGTTTTGGTGCACTGCTATTCCGACCGGCAACTTGTACCAACATATACATCCATGAACGCGTAAGTAGTGTACTTTCCTGATCGGTACACACTGTTGGTGCACGGCATAAGAAAAGAGCTAAAATGGTCAAACTCAATCCATTTCAACAATAGATAGTCGATAGTAGCTGTGCCGATGAAGTAGGGCACGATGCAAGTTAATGTTGTTTAATGAATAACATGTCCGCCATACATTTCAGTACAAAATTGCTCGGTCAGACCTACAAAGTGCTATATCTCGAATACGAGGCGTCGGACTGGGGGTTGTAGAACAATTTTAAGTTCGTCTAATGATTCTACATCCGATTCTGGATAGCGGTTTTTGACCACTTTTCAATATTTTGTGACACCCCGAACCTAGGGGCAGCTCCTAGCTTTTTTCAAAAATGTGCACCGAACGGGCCGGAGAGCTCGTGTGGCTCAAAACATGTTTTTCGCTAAAACACCTCAAAACGTGTAAGGAACGCACCCTAGATGATGAAAAGTGCAATCAGAATGTCAATCGACAACTTTGTTGGGGGTACCATTTTTACTCTACGGGCCAGTAGCTTAGGCGCGCCAACAGCGCTTTCCTTTCGGGTTCCCATTTTTGCCCTCCTGGGATTATGATCATTTGTTCATTGCCTACTATAGGAGGGTACCTTGCTACGAGGTCAAACATGAAGATTGCACCAAATCGTAGTTTTTACCTCTATTTAGTCGTAGGAGCATGGTTTGCAGTGGCAGTGGGTCATTAAGCCCCGTTTGGGTCATACGTCCCTCCGCGATAAAAATCGTCGTATGCCTATAGTCCGAACTAATGAAGCAAAAGTGGTGTCTGGTGGGCTCTGCCGATGATTTTAACCTATGATTTTGAGCTTCCACCCTATCAAAACGTTCCCTGGAGCAGTACATCACGGGTCTACGGACCCAAAGACTTCGTCGTGATGGTTTCTAGTAAAAAGTTGTAACAGCTAAGGGTTTTGAATACGCGTATATTAACCATTGCTTGAAACTAAGCTTCGTTGTCTTTAAACTCTGCAAGACCAATCGAACTTCTTAGGGAAACCCGAAGGATTCACGCTAAGCTCGATGAGCTATAATGGGTAGTGGTGCATGATCTGGTGTTCCTTGGATCTAATCCAATGAATAAATTTATGAGGGTATATATGGTGCAGGGCACAAAGCG
>NW_024412096.1:522500-525000 GCF_016920715.1 Anopheles arabiensis | reverse complement strand
AAGTGTGCAATTTGGTGCTACCCTAGGGAATATGTATGGGGAAGCCTAGCTACGTGTGTCGCACGTTCCAAGTTGCATGGACGTCGAACAGAGGCATGCAAAAGCACCTATCTAGGGAATTACTCTACGTTCTAGTAGCAAGTGCGATTTTCCGGTCCAGCACGGCAGTACGCCTGCACGCATACACTCCATGTACCAAAAATGTACCAACCTAGGCGTTGCTCAGTAGCTTTTGGCGGCACATAGAAAAAGTATTCGAGTTCAGATTTTTGGAACTTAGCGTATTTTTTAAAACCAACAACGAAAATTAAATTATAAATCGGTAAACGGCTAGGAGTTGCTCAGCAGCTTTTTGCGCAACGTGGCAAAAGTATTCGAGTTCAGATTTCTGGGACGTAGCGTATTTTTCAATCATAATAAACCGAATCAAACATAACAATGATGAAACTTACACCATGTCCCAAGGTTGTGCACAAAACGTAACGATAAAGTGCTGGCGTAGTTAGAGGTGCACCAAAATTGTGTACCGATCAGGGAAAGTACTCTACGTTCCTATGATTTGGGTGAAAAGTGTTGATTAACTGCTGGTTAGAATAGACAGTTGCTTATCATACACATCGCAAACGAACACCCCTTAGTGAGCATTAGCAAAAGTCAATGGCACAAAGCAATTGCAATACAAACTGATCAAGTACATTAAAGAACGCTAAGTACCAGGACTTCTTTCCAAGAATGGTGTCCGCGACGGGAGGGCAAGCGTCCTTCCCAGGTTTTCCTAGTAAACCTTGTATGGTAAACATACCCAAGCGTGTCTGTAAGCACGCAACGAAAGTCACGAACGGGCACATACCTAGGGAATGTACTCTACGTACTTGGACTTTTGTCCAAGAATGGTGTCCGCGACGGTCGGGCACTGCGACGCAATAACCAAATCCTAGGATTGTAACTTTAGTGTGCACAAACATAAACATTAACGCGTTCGCTCGGGCTGCGCCGTCCGTGTTGAACACAAATGTGGGTGATTATATGCGTGGAGGGACAAAACATACGAGGAGGAGACAGTTTTCTGCACGATGTGCACAGAGCTCATTTCGTCGTCCCGGGCGAATGGAAAAACACAAACATCGCGAGTATCGTTCTAGGTTTCTGTCTATAAAAGGGCAGGCCAAAAGGTGACCGGTTGAGATAAGCGTTTTAAGCATACAAACACTTTATTGGAACTTTTGATACAAAAACAAGGTACGTACATGTAGGTTGTACCAACATGGACATCTATGAACGCGTACGCTCGGGCTGCGCCCTCCGTCTTGTACTTTCCTGATCGGTACACAGTTTTGGTGCACTGCTATTCCGACCGGCAACTTGTACCAACATATACATCCATGAACGCGTAAGTAGTGTACTTTCCCTGATCGGTACACACTGTTGGTGCACGGCATAAGAAAAGAGCTAAAATGGTCAAACTCAATCCATTTCAACAATAGATAGTCGATAGTAGCTGTGCCGATGAAGTAGGGCACGATGCAAGTTAATGTTGTTTAATGAATAACATGTCCGCCATACATTTCAGTACAAATTTGCTCGGTCAGACCTACAAAGTGCTATATCTCGAATACGAGGCGTCGGACTGGGGGTTGTAGAACAATTTTAAGTTCGTCTAATGATTCTACATCCGATTCTGGATAGCGGTTTTTTGACCACTTTTCAATATTTTGTGACACCCCGAACCTAGGGGCAGCTCCCTAGCTTTTTTCAAAAATGTGCACCGAACGGGCCGGAGAGCTCGTGTGGCTCAAAACATGTTTTTCGCTAAAACACCTCAAAACGTGTAAGGAACGCACCCTAGCTCTTGTTTTTCAAAAGTTATGGCCATTTAAAGTGAGGTGGTTTTTTGCTTCAAAATAGCTATTTTACCCGTCCCTATGGCCATGCTTTAAATTTTCACGAAAATGCAAGGTCAGACCTAGGCCGGGCCATATCTTGAATACTAAACGTCGCAGACATTGGTCGTAGAACAATTTTAAGTTCGTCTAATGATTCTACATCCGATTCTGGATAGCGGTTTTTTGACCACTTATCAATATTTTGTGACACCCCGAACCTAGGGGCAGCTCCTAGCTTTTTTCAAAATGTGCACCGAACGGGCCGGAGAGCTCGTGTGGCTCAAAACATGTTTTTCGCTAAAACACCTCAAAACGTGTAAGGAACGCACCCTAGATGATGAAAAGTGCAATCAGAATGTCCATCGACAACTTTGTTGGGGGTACCATTTTTACTCTACGGGCCAGTAGCTTAGGCGCGCCAACAGCGCTTTCCTTTCGGGTTCCCATTTTTGCCCTCCTGGGATTATGATCATTTGTTCATTGCCTACTATAGGAGGGTACCTTGCTACGAGGTCAAACATGAAGATTGCACCAAATCGTAGTTTTTACCTCTATTTAGTCGTAGGAGCATGGTTTGCAGTGGCAGTGGGTCATTAAGCCCCCGTTTGGGTCATACG
>NW_024412096.1:512500-517500 GCF_016920715.1 Anopheles arabiensis | reverse complement strand
GAATCGACAACATGATCGACGAGGAGGCGATCAAAAGGCGCTCATGACCACTCTTGAAAGCAGTCATTGGTGGCCACCGTGAACCTTTGGGAGCGCCGAGACATGACGAAGCGGGCTCGCGTGCGCCTCCCACGAGCAGAAGCGGAACTCGTCAAAGATCGTCGACTGGAGCTGGGCTACACGTATTGTTCGGTACATGAAGCCCCAAAAGTATCGGGTCAGCTGACTCGCTGCTTCCGGTGTCTGGAGCGGGGACACATCGCCGCGACGTGCACGGGTGAGGATCGGTCCAAGCGTTGTCTACGGTGTGGTGACCAAACTCACAAGGCGTCGGGTTGCACCAACGAGATCAAGTGCATGCTGTGTGGCGGTGCCCACCGTATTGGTGCCGCAGCCTGCGGTGGACAACCCTCGAACTGAAATGGAAGTGCTACAGATCAACGTCAATCGCAGTAGGAGCGCGTAAACCTGGCGCTCAACACGATGCGGATGGAGCGGGTGGATGTCTGTCTGATGGTGGAGCTGCACAGTGTCCCCAGGAACAATGGGAACTGGGTGGCCGACAGGGACGGAAGGTGGCCATCATAGCCAGCAGCGAAACGTACCCGGTTCAGCAAGTGGTCTCGTGACGCAGTCTGGGATCGCGGCTGCCCGGATAAATGGTGTGCTCTTCATATGTTGTTACGTGTCGCCCTCAGCGGGCGTCTCTGAGTTCGAGGAGGTAATGCAGCGCATCGATGTGCTGGCGAGAGGTCACCCGCGCGTCGTCTTTGCGGGGATCTCAATGCGTGGCACACTGTTTGGGGAAGTGGCCGCACCAACGCAAAGGGAGAGGCTGTGGTCCAGCTCGTCGACAGCTTGGGGCTGGAGGTGTTAAACACCGGCACCGCCCCAACCTTCCTAGGCAACGGAGTGGCTCGCCCGAGCGTGGTGGACGTTGCCTTCGCCAGCCGCAGCATCGCCGGAGTTAACACCATTCCGGAGCATCGGTGGAGGATTATGAACAGATACTCGTACAGTGACCACGTGTACATTCGGTTTGCTGTAGGGGAGCTGTTCCAGCGGTCAGCGGCAGATAGTCGTCGACAGGAGGGTCCTTCCACGCGAGAAAGCGGCACGAGATGGCGTAGCCGTCAGTTCGATGCCGAGCTTTTCGGTGTAGCGCTCGACGTAGCTTCGTTCGCAGAGCGGGTTACAAATGCCGACAGCCTGGAGAAAGTCATGACGGAAGCTTGTGACGCAGCCATGGCGCGAGTGTTCCCTTCACAAGGTCACTCGGGACGACCTGCGTATTGGTGGACGCCAGCAATCGAGGTCCTGTGTGAGAACTGCCGCCTCGCTAAGGAACGCCTTGAAACTGCCATCGACGAGGAAGAGCAAATCGCCGCAGCTAGCGACCTTCTCCAGGTGCGTACCGCCCTGGATTCAGCCATCACCACCAGCAAGAAGGAGCACTTCGAAGAAATGCTGCGGGCCTCGCGGAAGACGAGACGGGACAATGGTACCGCAACGTACTAAGCCGCCTTCGTGGAAGCTGGACGGCGAGAGAGCGCGATTCATCGGTGCTAGAGGGCATCGTTTCCACTCTGTTCCCCCCAGCATCCTCCGGTTGACTGGCCAGCGTCACCAGGCCAAGTCCTGGAGAGGGAGAGGAGGAACCAGTTCGGGACGTTAATGAACAGGAGCTGTTGGACATCGCGAGCTCGCTGAACCCGAGGAAGGCTCCAGGACTGGATGGTGTGCCAAACGCCGCTTTGACGGCCGCCATCCGGAAGCATACGGACATCTTCAAGAAGTTGTTCCAGGAATGCTTGGACAACGAGCGGTTCCCGGATGAGTGGAAGAAGCAGAAACTGGCCCTGATCCCTGCCGGGCAAGCCACCGGGGCTCGCTTCATCCTTCCGCCCGATTCTGCTGCTGAACAACCCGGGCAAAGCGTACGAGCGGTTGCTGCTGTCGCGAATAAATGATGTCATCGAGGCTCCTGAATCACCGAGGTTGGCAGAAAACCAGTACGGGTTCAGGAGGGGCCGTTCGACAGTGCAGGCGATTCAGCTGGTGGTGGATGCAGGCCGTCACGCGATGTCATTTGGCCGCACCAACAACAGGGACAAACGCTGCCTTCTAGTAGTGGCGCTGGATGTGCGTAATGCATTTAACACTGCCAGCTGGCAGTGCATCGCTACGGCGCTGGAGGACAAAGGCGTGCCGAGGCAGCTCCGCAACATCCTGAGAGACTACTTCGAAAACAGGGAGCTCGTCTATGACACCGCAGACGGGCCCGTTACACGCCGAGTGACTGCAGGTGTTCCACAGGGGTCCATTCTGGGCCCGACCCTGTGGAACATCATGTACGACGGCGTGTTGCGGGTCGAGCTTCCTGAAGGGGCTAGCGTCATCGGCTATGCGGATGACATAGTGGTCATGGCACGGGTTGCACACCAGAGGAGGCGGCATCGGTGGCTGAACAGGCAGTGGACGCGATTGCGGCTTGATGGAGGACCATCACCTGCAGCTCGCTCCGGAGAAGACGGAAGGAGTAATGATCTCCAGTCTGCGAAGAGGTCAACTGAGGGTGCCGTTCCGCGTCGGGGACACCATCATACACAGCAAACAGTCGATCCGGTATCTGGGGTCCAGATCCATGACCACCTGTCGTGGAAGCCGCACGTGGAGCTGTCGACGGCTAAAGCCCTCCGCGTGGTAGGTGTGGTCACCGCAGTAATGAGGAACCACAGTGGGCCCCAGGTGGCCAAGCGTCGGCTGTTGGCGGCAGTGGCGGAGTCGATCATCCGGTATGCTGCCCCGTGTGGTCCGAGGCGACGGATCTGCAGTGGTGCCAGAGGAAGCTGGCCCAGGTGCAGCGGCCCCTGGCTCGCGGTGTCACCAGCTCGTTCGTGTCGGTGGCATATGAGACCGGAGTTGCACTGGCAGGCCTTGTGCCGTTCAGGCTGCTGGTACGGGAGGACGCAAGGTGCCATCGGAGGCTCCTAGCTGCCCCGGGCGCCAGCCGCAAGGACATCCGGCTGGAAGAGAGGCAGGGGACTCTCCAGGAGTGGCAGCGAGCGTGGGATGCGGCGGCCGCAGCTCCAACGGCCAGTCGGTATGCGGTCTGGGCCCACCGAATGATCCCGGACCTGCACTTGTGGATGAGTAGGCGACATGGAGAGGTTGATTTCCACCTCTCACAGGTATTAACCGGACACGGATATTTCCGGAATACCTCCATGTCTGCGGTTTTGCCCCATCGGCGGAATGTCCACGGTGCCCGGGGTCGGTTGAATCGGTGGCGCACGTGCTGTTCCAGTGCGAGGTCTTCCACGAGATCCGGGTGGAGCTGTTGGGCTACGGCACCAGCGACCCAGTGAACGAGGACAATCTCGGCATGAAGCTGCTGGAGAGCCCCGAGCGGTGGAACAGCATCCAGGAAGCTGCACGCAAAATCACGAAGGTGTTGCAACAGCTTTGGCGTGAGGACGAGCTGCAGCTCAACCTCCAGGCACACCTTGCAGCACTACCGACGAGACCAGCAGCGGTAGACGCCAGTCCGCTGGATGGAGAGCAGGTGTCGGTTGATGGGGTGGCTGAACTCTTTCGTTCCAACCGAGGTCGAGCCAGACGGACCAGAAGA
Organism: Anopheles arabiensis; assembly: GCF_016920715.1. Classification (NCBI taxonomy): domain Eukaryota; kingdom Metazoa; phylum Arthropoda; class Insecta; order Diptera; family Culicidae; genus Anopheles; species Anopheles arabiensis. The sequence continues at coordinate 513,869 of NW_024412096.1, read as the reverse complement.
GGTCGCCGGAGGGCGGAGGAACGGGCGGAAGTGCGCCTTGCATCCGCAATGGCAGCAGCCGAACGAGAACGTGAGGACTCCATCCTAATGGCAGCGGTGCGGGCGGAGGAAGCAGGAGAAGCACCACCACCCATCCCCATGGGAAGACGCGGACTGCCTCCATCTCCGAGGATGGTAAGAGCGCGGCACGAACGGAGACTGTATCTCCAACGTCTCTACCGTCAACGCGCCAGGGAAGGGACTCTACCACCAGTCCCACACGGTAGAAACCGGAGGAGCAGGTCGGCCCTTCGAAGCCGATACCATCCGACGGCGGATGAGAAGGCGTGAAATGGAGGCTACGCCGAGTAGCGCGAAGGGTGCCGTCCAATCAGGGAGTACGTGAGGCGCTATCCGCCGACGGCCTGGCAGCCATCACTGAAGCAACAACCTCCGGCCGTTAGAAGGAGGATGATGGGGTAGGAAGTGCATGGGACAGCAAAAAGGGTACGGCGCAGAAGAAAATAAAAAAAATGCGTTGGGGTATTAATTCCGTAAGGAAAAAAAAAGGAACGAAATAAATAAATACCAATAAAGGCGATGTCAGTGACACATACTCCTGGTTCCAAGCCCCGCTAGGGAACGGGTCCAGGAGCAGGAGTGGGATTTAACGTTAAGTTTATCTTACAAATAAATCCTGAAGTATTAAAAAAAAAAAAAAGAAGTGGAGCTTGCGGCTTAATTTGACTCAACACGGGAAAACTTACCAGGTCCGAACTTATTGAGGTAAGACAGATTGATAGCTCTTTCTCAAACTTAAGGGTAGTGGTGCATGGCCGTTCTTAGTTCGTGGAATGATTTGTCTGGTTAATTCCGATAACGAACGCGACTCAGTCAAGCTAACTAGAACGCTGTCAGTAGTGTGCCTCCGGGCGCACCTGACGTTAGAGTGGCGGGTGTCCTCACGGGTGCCCGTCACTTAGTTTGCCCTGCTTAGCGGGACAACTTGTGTTTAGCAAGATGAGATTGAGCGATAACAGGTCCGTGATGCCCTTAGATGTTTCTTGGGCTGCACGCGTGCTACAATGTGAGCAGTAGCGTGTTCTCGCCTTATGGCGCCCCCATTCCGAGAGGAACGGGAAATCACCCAAATGCTCATTTAGTAGGGATTGGGGACTGCAATGGTCCCCATGAACCTGGAATTTCTAGTAAGTGCTAGTCATTAGCTAGCGCTGATTACGTCCCTGCCCTTTGTACACACCGCCCGTCGCTACTACCGATGGATTATTTAGTGAGGTCTCTGGAGGCACACCTTCCGCGATTCCTTCGTGAGTTGCAGTTGGCACGGCCGAAGTTGACCGAACTTGATGATTTAGAGGAAGTAAAAGTC
>NW_024412096.1:502500-505000 GCF_016920715.1 Anopheles arabiensis | reverse complement strand
ACAAGGTACGTACATGTAGGTTGTACCAACATGGACATCTATGAACGCGTACGCTCGGGCTGCGCCCTCCGTCTTGTACTTTCCCTGATCGGTACACAGTTTTGGTGCACTGCTATTCCGACCGGCAACTTGTACCAACATATACATCCATGAACGCGTAAGTAGTGTACTTTCCCTGATCGGTACACACTGTTGGTGCACGGCATAAGAAAAGAGCTAAAATGGTCAAACTCAATCCATTTCAACAATAGATAGTCGATAGTAGCTGTGCCGATGAAGTAGGGCACGATGCAAGTTAATGTTGTTTAATGAATAACATGTCCGCCATACATTTCAGTACAAAATTGCTCGGTCAGACCTACAAAGTGCTATATCTCGAATACGAGGCGTCGGACTGGGGGTTGTAGAACAATTTTAAGTTCGTCTAATGATTCTACATCCGATTCTGGATAGCGGTTTTTGACCACTTTTCAATATTTTGTGACACCCCGAACCTAGGGGCAGCTCCTAGCTTTTTTCAAAAATGTGCACCGAACGGGCCGGAGAGCTCGTGTGGCTCAAAACATGTTTTTCGCTAAAACACCTCAAAACGTGTAAGGAACGCACCCTAGATGATGAAAAGTGCAATCAGAATGTCAATCGACAACTTTGTTGGGGGTACCATTTTTACTCTACGGGCCAGTAGCTTAGGCGCGCCAACAGCGCTTTCCTTTCGGGTTCCCATTTTTGCCCTCCTGGGATTATGATCATTTGTTCATTGCCTACTATAGGGAGGGTACCTTGCTACGAGGTCAAACATGAAGATTGCACCAAATCGTAGTTTTTACCTCTATTTAGTCGTAGGAGCATGGTTTGCAGTGGCAGTGGGTCATTAAGCCCCCGTTTGGGTCATACGTCCCTCCGCGATAAAAATCGTCGTATGCCTATAGTCCGAACTAATGAAGCAAAAGTGGTGTCTGGTGGGCTCTGCCGATGATTTTAACCTATGATTTTGAGCTTCCACCCCATCAAACGTTCCCTGGAGTAGTACATCACGGGTCTACGGACCCAAAGACTTCGTCGTGATGGTTTCTAGTAAAAAGTTGTAACAGCTAAGGGTTTTGAATACGCGTATATTAACCATTGCTTGAAACTAAGCTTCGTTGTCTTTAAACTCTGCAAGACCAATCGAACTTCTTAGGGAAACCCGAAGGATTCACGCTAAGCTCGATGAGCTATAATGGGTAGTGGTGCATGATCTGGTGTTCCTTGGATCTAATCCAATGAATAAATTTATGAGGGTATATATGGTGCAGGGCACAAAGCGTGATGAAACCGGGTCTCCCTACCAAATGTGGCATATTTTTTCCCTGAGAGCGAAGCTCAGACCCACGTAGGGGAGAGCGAAGTGGAACTTAAATGTTCTATGCAGCAAATGTTCGCCATGCGGATAAACAAGTTGGAATAGTTCAATGTAGTGTAATGCAAACACGAATCGCAATAACGATACGGGACCCAGAAGCAATTCTGCGGATCCCTCGGGGAGTGGTGAGTTGATATAAATTAGAGGTGAAAGTCCAAGTTGTTCAAGCTCCGGCTCGGCAGCCGATACGAGGTTCCTGTTGGGCTTTGTACATCGCGCAGAGGCGCCGTTCGGTTCTAGCAATGATTCCCGCCACCATGTTCCATGCGTGCAGAGATCCGTTAGAGCTCGTTCAATGTGTCCCGCCGTGATTACGAAAAAGTCCAACAGTTGACCAAGTTGGGGGTGCGTCAAGTAAACGCGCAGAGATGCCGTTCGGTTTAGAGCAATGTCTCCCGTATCACGTTGGAGTTCTTCCACTAGTGCAGAGATCGCTGAACCGTTCAATGTGTCCCGTCGTGGTGTGCTTGTACCGAACACTTAGGATACACCATGCTTTGTTGGTTTGGGATAGGAGTGGTCGCGCAACTGCCTCCACGCCGCAAAGTGCCAGTTCGGATTGAAGGTCAACTTTAGCCGTTCAATGCATCAGTCGGTGGGTGTTCAGATGGCATCACAACTTCCCTAGGTGCTTAAGTTGGTTGGGTTGTAAAACATGTGCACATGCGCAGAGTATCGTGCGTACTAGCAAAGTCTCCCGTCACGGTGGTTATGAATGAGTTCCATTCAGTGCAGAGAGATCGTTAGTGCGTGCAATGTGTACCAGTCGATGTGTCGTACCGGAATACAACCCCGCTTAGAGGCCCGTCGCTCGAAGAGGACAAGCAAGAGTGCGCAGAGTGCCGTACTGGCCTAGCAATGTCTCCAGACAGACGTAGGAACACCCGACGCAGTGCAGAGAGTAGATCCGCTAGCCATGTGCAATGCATCCGACGTTGTCTGCTTGTGCAGTCTATCGAGTGGCGCCAACGACGCTCCGGCGTCACAGAACAAATCTCGGTGGTCACGGGGACTTGCGCCTCGCGTGATCAAGAGTGTAGTTCGTGTTCAAGCAATTGACTCGAATTCTGGTTGATCCTACCAGTGATATACGCTCGT
>NW_024412096.1:485000-495000 GCF_016920715.1 Anopheles arabiensis | reverse complement strand
CAGTCGATGGTGTTCTGCCGCTCCGTCGCCCGGATGTCCTCCCTCGTTGCAGCACGGTCTGAAGCAAGGAGTTGTTGGTGAACCCGAGCATCCTCGTTGATGAGGTGGCATATCGGTACGAGTCCAGCGAGTAGGGTGGCCGTCTCATACCTGACGGTACGGAATGCCCGTGCCACCCTGATGGCTGCTTTTCGCTGAACTCGTTGCAGCATCCGTCGGCACTCTCGCACCTGAGTTGCCTCAGCCCAGACGGGAGCAGCATACCGCAACACCGATTCTGCCACACACGCCAGCAGCCTTGACTTGGCCGTCCTGGGGCCGCTGTGATTCTGCATGAGGCGCGTTACAGCTGCCACCACACGCGACGCCTTTTCGGAGACTTTCGTGACGTGATCTCGCCATTTCAGGTGATCTTGGAGCTGCACGCCCAAGTACCTGATGCTCCTAGAAGACTGGACTTCCACGTCACCGACGCGAAATGTCACCTGCGGCGGAGTCTTCTTGCTTGAGATCAGGACGGCTTCAGTCTTGGCTGGGGCCAGCTCCAGACCGTGCTGTTGCATCCAACGTTGGACCTGGTCAACGGCTTCCTCTGCTCTCGCGCGAACCTCGTCCGTGGTGGTAGCAGGTACCAACAGCGCCAGATCGTCCGCGTATCCGATGACTTCGACGTCGGGAGGTAGCGGCACATCCAGCACCCCGTCATACATGATGTTCCACAGAGTTGGGCCCAGGATGGACCCCTGTGGAACACCTGCGGTTACATGCCGTACGACGGGGCCTTCGCTCGTGTCAAAGTACAGCACACGATCCTCGAAGTAGTTTCGAAGCATCCGTTGGAGGCCGACGGGAACACCTTTGCCTGAAGGGCGCTGGCAATGGATTGCCAGTTGGCCGTGTTGAAGGCGTTCTTCACGTCCAACGCCACCACAAGCAAGAAACGGTTATCCCGGCCGTTCGTTCGCCGGAACGACATGGCGGTACGGCCGGCCTCAACAACCCGCTGGATGGCGCTCACTGTCGACCGCCCTCGACGAAATCCGAACTGCCGGTCCGACAGTCGGGGTGAAGACGGCTCTTCGAGATGTTCATTGAGGCGATTCAGGATGAGGCGCTCAAGTACCTTCCCCAGTGCGTCGAGCATGCAGAGGGGTCGGTACGAGCTGCTCTCTCCCGGAGGCTTCCCTGCTTCGGCAGCAACACCAGTCGTTGCCTCTTCCACTGCGCCGGAAACGAAGCGCGGTTCAGGCAATCCTGGTACAGGACCCGGAAGACCTCCGGGAACATGGTGATTGCCGTCTTCACCGCCGCATTCGGGATGCCATCGAGCCCTGGTGCTTTGCGGCTCGCCATCTGACTCGCGATGAGCAGCAGCTCGTCGTCCGTTACCGGTGCAATTCCCGCCGTTGTTGTTGCTCCCTCGACGCTTCCAACGTTGCTCAGCTGCGACCAGTCGCAGGGCGGATGCTCAGGGAAGAGGTCGGACACAATGCGTTCGAGGACGACCCGGTCCGCTTCTGAAGGCGTCCGACTGCCCCGGAGCCGGGACATGACGACACGGTATCCTGCCCCGAACGCATTCTCTTCTGCAATTTCGATCAGCTCCTGGAACAAGTTCCGCTTGCTAGCTCGAATTGCTCTACTGAGCTCCGCCCTTGCTGTCCTGTGCTCTGCTGCTGCTATGCTGCGCTCCTCCAAGTCAGCCGTCTGCAGCAACCGGTCACGGGCAACCTCGCAATTGTTCCTCAGTCGAGCCAGGAGGGGAGACCACCAAAAGATGTTCCGATGCGGGTCTTGGTGCACTCGGGTAACCCGTTGCATCGTCTCGTCGCAAGCCTTGAGCATGGCTGCGATCATACCCTCCTGGCTCGTTGCGCGTTGGACAAAGTCCGCAGCGAACAGCGCCTCGAGGAATGAGGAAGGAGAAAACTGCGAGGCTTTCCATCGGCGGCCAGCGTGACGCGCACGCCTCTGGCTTGAGGAATCACCCTGCTGCGACGATGGTTGCCACTGTCGTTGCTGCTGCTGCTGTTGTGATAACTGCTGCTGTTGTAAGGACTGCTGTTGCTGCTGCTGTTGTTGCTGCTGAGACGACTGCTGCGCTGTCTGCTGTTGGTTCTGCAGTTGTTCGGGGGATGGTGGTGTTCCTCCCACGGTGTAGAGAACATAGCGGTGGTCTGACGCGGTGTAGCTTGTGCTAACAACCCAGGTGTCAGGGCGAGCGATCGACGGGCTCGCGAATGCCACATCCACTATACTCGGGAGAGCCACCCCGTTGCCATCAAACGTGTATTCCCGACCTTGATTAATCACGATTAGGCCAAGCTGCTCCACCATTCCGTGCAGCTCTTCCCCGCGGTCGCAAGTCTCGGGCTGCCCCACTCCTCATGTCTGGCGTTAAAATCGCCGGCGACGACGACTTGAGGGTGGGAGAAGCCTTCGAGTTCTATTGCTTCCAAGAAGCGCTCGAACTCTGCGAGGTTAAGGCTTGGTGGAGCATAGCAGCTGATGAAAACCACTCCGCCGATCTGCGCTGCAACCAACCCCTGAGCTTCACTGCACCACACCCGCTGTATTGGTAGCTCACCGACAGCTACCACCGCTACCGCCTTGCAGCTGCTGAATGCCCACCGGCCGTTGTTTTCAGGTGGGCGCAGAACATCAGAGAGAATGAGCACGTCTGCTTTCTCCTCTCTGGCAGCTTGCAGCACCAGGTTCTGGGCATCACGGCCATGGCCCAGGTTCGCCTGCAGAACTTTCAGGGCCGGGAACATCGTTGGGCCGAACGAGCACATTCGCTGTGGCCTATGTGGTGAGCGCCACCGCACAGTGCGCACTTTGCCTCATTCTGGCAGGATCGTGCTTTGTGTCCGGTAAGCCCACAGCGGATGCACAGATTCTGTCGATCTGCGGTGGAACGGCAGTTCGAGGCGATGTGGCCCATCTCCAGACAGCGGAAACAGCGCTGTCGCTCTGGAGGCGTTGGTGGGGCTGCTCGAACCTTGCTCACACAGTCGCACAGGAACAGTTTAAGTCCTTCCAACTGCCGAGCCGACTTCACAGGTAGCCGGATGCGTGCTCGCTTCGAACCATCCGGTAGTTCCCAAATGCTGGCAGAAACAACTCCAGCACTTGCGCCAATCTTAGCATCGAGGGCAGCAATGATATCTTCCTCCGTAGCAAGGGGATCGATATCGACTACCAGCAGCTCACCCATTTCTGTGACAAGCCGACTGACGCCTGCGTCGCCGATGATTTTGCGGACGCCTTCCAGCATAAGCGGAGCGTTTGCCGTCTTGCTCAGCTCCATACGTAGCAGCCTAGCATGAGTTCGGCGGCCCTGCTTAATATGCCCTTTCATTTCGCTGTGAGCCGCGTCCAGACGAATGGCTATGCGCACCTTCTCGTAGATGCCATCCCAGGTTTCGCCTTCACTGGGAGACACCTCGATGATGTCGGGCCTCGGCTTTCGCTTACGATGTTGCTGATGTTGCTGCTGCATACGCTCCTGCTGCTGCTGCTGCGAGCCGGCGACCGCCTGTCGCTGTGGCTGACGCTGCTGCTGCTGCTGCTGCGAGCCAGCGGCCGCCTGTCGCTGTGGCTGGCGCTGCTGTTGCTGCTGCTGCTGCTGATGTTGTTGCTGCTGGGTACGTGGCTTGCCGCGGTATCTGCGCCGTACGACCTCGCTGTAGGTCAGTTCCGGCACAGCGTCTTCGCGGACGGCTGTCGATGCCTCGCTGTGCGGCGGCATGACTACGCGCGACGTCGACGCGCGGGGCTGCTCCTGCTCGTGCTGATTCCGCTGCTGTTGTTGTTGCTGCTGCTGCTGTTGCGCAGAGGATCGGCGCGGCAACGGAGTTGGTGGTTGACGCGGACTAGATGACGGTTGTCCGCCGCCAACCTTTGCCGCCAACAGAGAGTTGAGCACATCTCGGTCGCGTTGATGTGCGGCGGCTAACTTTCTCCATCTGCGCCTCGAGCTTCTCCTCACGGCGCTTTGCCTCCTCCTTTTCCTCCTGCAGCAGTTGGCACATGCCGGTTATCTGCTCCAGGAGTTTTGCGTTTTGCTCCTTCATAGCGATATTCTGCTCCTCGAGGCGTTGGATGGTTGCTCTGAGCAACTCGAGCTCCGGAGCCGGTGTCGCGGATGCAGCTTTTGGCTGTGCAGTGGGCTTGTTGATGCCTGTGGCGCTTACCCGAGGCAGCGCAACACGAGGCTCGGTCGCAAACAGCTTGGAACTGGGAGCCAAGCTGGTGCGGCAGTCCACCGACATCGCCCTAGCACCCGAGCGGGTCGATCTCCTGGTGCTTCCATCGCGATAACCGACGTTCGCGATGGGTGGGGTAAAATAACCCTGGGGGTCGAAATGACCCCGGGGGTCGAATGACCCAGGGGGTCGGAATGACCCCTGGGATTCTGCGCCGCCTAGCTGGTGATCTGCTGCACGATGATGTCGGTTTCCGCTTCAACTCCGCACCCAACAGCTTTTCCGATTTTTTCGAGCAGATTCGAAAAATTCGAGCAGTTTTCGAGCTGCTCGAACGCCTCAAATCGAGCAGATTCGAGCTCCCGCTGTCGCTACACCACTTCACAGAATTTTACGCACTCTTACACAGATTCGAGCAGTTTTCGAGCACAAACGGTCAATTTGAATTTTTGTTGCTTGGGCACTGCTCGCCGGACCAAATTTGTCGCTTGGGTAGCACTCAACTGTCACCGAGAAATGTCAAAATTTTTTTTTCGCGATTTTCACTATTTTTTGGATGGATCTTATTATATGCATCAAAACTAGCACAACGGTGAAAACCGCACTCAAATCGGAGCAAAACTCACGGAGTTATTCACGATTTTCTATTTATTTCCGTATTCCGAAAAACACGTGCTCCTGCGGTAGCACACCGACACTTTTTTTCCGCGTTTTTTCACCGATTTCGCGTCCGTTTTTTCGCACAACACTTAGAAAATCACTACGCGCGCCATTCAAAACACATCCGGACAAAATCCGTGCAGTTTTCACTTAGATATTTGCATACAAATTTTCCCATACAAAATGTATGGGAAAAAATAACATTCAATTTTTTGACACTTTTCACTACTCAAATTGTCTCGAAAGCACATTTATTCAATTCAGCACCACCAATTTAACTAAGATTGAGTGTTTCCGGCACCGAAAACGTGAATTTTTCCCCCAAATTTCCACACCCGGAATTCTAGCGCTCACAGGGATAACTGGCTTGTGGCCGCCAAGCGTTCATAGCGACGTGGCTTTTTGATCCTTCGATGTCGGCTCTTCCTATCATTGTGAAGCAAAATTCACCAAGCGTAGGATTGTTCACCCTTTCAAGGGAACGTGAGCTGGGTTTAGACCGTCGTGAGACAGGTTAGTTTTACCCTACTGGTGTGTGCTTATAGTCGCTATCTTAACGGAATTCCTGTGCAGTACGAGAGGAACCACAGGTACGGACCACTGGCTCAATACTAGTCCGACCGGACTTTGGTATGACGCTACGTCCGCTGGATTATGCCTGAACGCCTCTAAGGTCGTAGCCAATCCGAGCTGATAGCGCTTCTCAAACCCATTAGGTGTTCGGAAGCTAGCGGGCCTAACAACCCTCTGAGATCCGTTGGAGTCTGCGTCTGCAGCCCGGCGTCTCATCCCGCTATACCTAGGCCGCAATGAGTGGAGTTCGCTGCACGTGTTAGTACCGTAACTGGGAACGCCGTTGGCTTGAGCTCTGCCCAACGTGGATATACCTAGTTTCGACACCTATCAACCGCCCGCAAACGACGGGACTTCAGGCTGGGAGCTGCGAGTTGTAGAGATGCGTTCGCATCGATCCTCTCAGGCGACCCATGCTTGGTGGTTTGTCCGTGTGCCCCTTCCTCGATGTGCGCAAGCTCGTCTTGGTCTGGGGACCACGTCGACACAGGGGATACTCTTGTGAGAGCATGAGTGTACTAAGTTGAGTGTAGCAAGGGAACGCGTGCCCCTTCCTCGTTGGCGTAACTAACCATCTTGGTCTGGGGACCGTGGTACCGTGCTCTGGTGAAGCTTGGTGCGTGCTCCTTCCTTGTCAGACGAGTGACTTGACCTGGTCTGGAGACCGTTCCTTTATACTAGTGGACAAGAGTTGGCTACTTCCGTGTCAGACGAGTGACTTGACATAGGATGGAGAAGGACACTTAACACTAATGAGCTTGTCGGCGTGCCTCGTTCTCGACTTGATTGTCTTGATGTGAGGACCGTGCGGACCACACCAGTAAGCTTACACATGCTCGTTACAAGTTGTATAAGTTGACCCGTTTGGCCCGGTTGCCTTGCACATGATGGTGTTGACCATGTTCGGTTAACAACAGGTCGTGTGTCGAGGTGGTCGGCCTTGGTAGTAGGATGTCTTGTGCATGTGACGTGTTGACCTGGTTTGGTCGGTGTGTCGTCGTGTACGAGATGACCTACTTACCCGTTAGTTTTCCAAGTTGTATCATGTGTTGACTTAGTTGACGTGTCATGTGCTTGGATGATTAGCGTACGGGTCATGTATGGTGCGCTTGCTTCAGTTGAAGGGATGTACTAGTACAGTTGTGTTAATTGTTTATTTCACGATCTGGTCTTTTGGCTGGATCGTGAAAAAAAACGCTAAGTCCCAAATCCTGAACTCGAGAAGAAAGCGCCAATGACAACGTTTTTGACTGGAGCTCCCTAGCATTCGGCTTTTTTCTACTTTGAAGGGATGTACTGTTGTATGAATTGTTTATTCATGAACTGGTCGTTTGATTGGATCGTGAAAAAAAAATCGCTCAGTCCCAAATCCTGAACTCGACAGGAAAGCGCTGATTGCAAACATTTTGACTGGAAGTCCCTTGAAAATGGCGTTTTCGTTATTGGCATTATGTGGCACGTTTATTGTGGCTAGAACATTAATTATTCACCAAATGGCACCAAAGCTTGGCAAAAGTCGCGAAACACTCCTATCTCGACGCACCAGCAATCGCAACTTGATGCAAAATAAATTGCACGAGCTAATGATACTTGTACCATGCACAGTACACCGTACCAAAATATACCCCTGAAAGTGTGCAATTTGGTGCTACCCTAGGGAATATGTATGGGGAAGCCTAGCTACGTGTGTCGCACGTTCCAAGTTGCATGGACGTCGAACAGAGGCATGCAAAAGCACCTATCTAGGGAATTACTCTACGTTCTAGTAGCAAGTGCGATTTTCCGGTCCAGCACGGCAGTACGCCTGCACGCATACACTCCATGTACCAGAAATGTACCAACCTAGGCGTTGCTCAGTAGCTTTTAGCGGCACATAGAAAAGTATTCGAGTTCAGATTTTTGTGACTTAGCGTATTTTTTAAAACTAATAACGAAAATTAAATTTTAAATCGGTAAACGGCTAGGAGTTGCTCAGTAGCTTTTGGCGGCACATAGAAAAGTATTCGAGTTCAGATTTTTGGGACTTAGCGTATTTTTTAAAACTAATAACGAAAATTAAATTATAAATCGGTAAACGGCTAGGAGTTGCTCAGTAGCTTTTTGCGCAACGTGGCAAAAGTATTCGAGTTCAGATTTCTTGGACGTAGCGTATTTTTCAATCATAATAAACCGAATCAAACATAACAATGATGAAACTTACACCATGTCCCAAGGTTGTGCACAAAACGTAACGATAAAGTGCTGGCGAAGTTAGAGGTGCACCAAAATTGTGTACCGATCAGGGAAAGTACTCTACGTTCCTATGATTTGGGTGAAAAGTGTTGATTAACTGCTGGTAAGAATAGACAGTTGCTTATCATACACATCGCAAACGAACACCCCTTAGTGAGCATTAGCAAAAGTCAATGGCACAAAGCAATTGCAATACAAACTGATCAAGTACATTAAAGAACGCTAAGTACCAGGACTTCTTTCCAAGAATGGTGTCCGCGACGGGAGGGCAAGCGTCCTTCCCAGGTTTTCCTAGTAAACCTTGTATGGTAAACATACCCAAGCGTGTCTGTAAGCACGCAACGAAAGTCACGAACGGGCACATACCTAGGGAATGTACTCTACGTACTTGGACTTTTGTCCAAGAATGGTGTCCGCGACGGTCGGGCACTGCGACGCAATAACCAAATCCTAGGATTGTAACTTTAGTGTGCACAAACATAAACATTAACGCGTTCGCTCGGGCTGCGCCGTCCGTGTTGAACACAAATGTGGGTGATTATATGCGTGGAGGGACAAAAACATACGAGGAGGAGACAGTTTTCTGCACGATGTGCACAGAGCTCATTTCGTCGTCCCGGGCGAATGGAAAAACACAAACATCGCGAGTATCGTTCTAGGTTTCTGTCTATAAAAGGGCAGGCCAAAAGGTGACCGGTTGAGATAAGCATTTTAAGCATACAAACACTTTATTGGAACTTTTGATACAAAAACAAGGTACGTACATGTAGGTTGTACCAACATGGACATCTATGAACGCGTACGCTCGGGCTGCGCCCTCCGTCTTGTACTTTCCCTGATCGGTACACAGTTTTGGTGCACTGCTATTCCGACCGGCAACTTGTACCAACATATACATCCATGAACGCGTAAGTAGTGTACTTTCCCTGATCGGTACACACTGTTGGTGCACGGCATAAGAAAAGAGCTAAAATGGTCAAACTCAATCCATTTCAACAATAGATAGTCGATAGTAGCTGTGCCGATGAAGTAGGGCACGATGCAAGTTAATGTTGTTTAATGAATAACATGTCCGCCATACATTTCAGTACAAAATTGCTCGGTCAGACCTACAAAGTGCTATATCTCGAATACGAGGCGTCGGACTGGGGGTTGTAGAACAATTTTAAGTTCGTCTAATGATTCTACATCCGATTCTGGATAGCGGTTTTTTGACCACTTTTCAATATTTTGTGACACCCCGAACCTAGGGGCAGCTCCCTAGCTTTTTTCAAAAATGTGCACCGAACGGGCCGGAGAGCTCGTGTGGCTCAAAACATGTTTTTCGCTAAAACACCTCAAAACGTGTAAGGAACGCACCCTAGATGATGAAAAGTGCAATCAGAATGTCAATCGACAACTTTGTTGGGGGTACCATTTTTACTCTACGGGCCAGTAGCTTAGGCGCGCCAACAGCGCTTTCCTTTCGGGTTCCCATTTTTTGCCCTCCTGGGATTATGATCATTTGTTCATTGCCTACTATAGGAGGGTACCTTGCTACGAGGTCAAACATGAAGATTGCACCAAATCGTAGTTTTTACCTCTATTTAGTCGTAGGAGCATGGTTTGCAGTGGCAGTGGGTCATTAAGCCCCCGTTTGGGTCATACGTCCCTCCGCGATAAAAATCGTCGTATGCCTATAGTCCGAACTAATGAAGCAAAAGTGGTGTCTGGTGGGCTCTGCCGATGATTTTAACCTATGATTTTGAGCTTCCACCCTATCAAAACGTTCCTGGAGCAGTACATCACGGGTCTACGGACCCAAAGACTTCGTCGTGATGGTTTCTAGTAAAAAGTTGTAACAGCTAAGGGTTTTGAATACGCGTATATTAACCATTGCTTGAAACTAAGCTTCGTTGTCTTTAAACTCTGCAAGACCAATCGAACTTCTTAGGGAAACCCGAAGGATTCACGCTAAGCTCGATGAGCTATAATGGGTAGTGGTGCATGATCTGGTGTTCCTTGGATCTAATCCAATGAATAAATTTATGAGGGTATATATGGTGCAGGGCACAAAGCGTGATGAAACCGGGTCTCCCTACCAAATGTGGCATATTTTTTCCCTGAGAGCGAAGCTCAGACCCACGTAGGGGAGAGCGAAGTGGAACTTAAATGTTCTATGCAGCAAATGTTCGCCATGCGGATAAACAAGTTGGAATAGTTCAATGTAGTGTAATGCAAACACGAATCGCAATAACGATACGGGACCCAGAAGCAATTCTGCGGATCCCTCGGGGGAGTGGTGAGTTGATATAAATTAGAGGTGAAAGTCCAAGTTGTTCAAGCTC
>NW_024412096.1:477500-480000 GCF_016920715.1 Anopheles arabiensis | reverse complement strand
ACGCCAACCATTGCGAGAACGCCCAGGACCTGGCGTTGCATGTGTTGACCACCGAGGGTCTTGACGTTCTGCTCTTGTCCGAGCCCTATTGCGTACCGCGCAATAACGGCAATTGGGTAACGGACGAGAGTAAGACGGTTGCCATCGTCGTCAACGGCAACCGGCTGCCGATACAGCGTATCAGGCACCGTCAGACCCTCGGCGTGGTTGCGGCCGACGTCGGTGGAATCGCTGTGGTGAGCTGCTATGTGTCGCCGCAGACAGGAGTCCCAGAGTTCCGGAGCACTATGGAAAAGATCGACCTGATCGTCCGCGGGTGCAGCCGGGTTCTCCTGGCCGGCGATTTCAACGCCATGCACCTGGACTGGGGAAGCAGCAGGACTTGCCCGAAGGGCTTGAGCTTCTCCAGTTGGCGGACAACCTCGGGCTGGTGCTACTGAACAAGGCAGACTGTCTGCCAACGTTCAAGGGGAACCGAGCGGACACAACTCGGTTTCCGCCCAGCCGACCGGACGTTACGTTCGCCAGTAGTGTGATCAGCCGTCTCGACCCGCGCGAGGACAGCGCCCGAGGCTGGCGCGTTCCCGACGTGGTAACGCTCAGTGATCACCGTTACGTCCGGTACGAGGTTGGCGTGAGTCCACCATCATCGAGGGATCGGGCAGCACGGCGTGGACAGCGCCCGGCCCGCGTAAGCAATGCCGGTACGCGCTGGAAGACCAGTCAGTTTGACTCCCAGCTTTTCGGGAAAGCGCTGGCCATGACTGGGTTCGCCCGTCAAGCTAACAGCGTCGAAAGCTTGGTCGAGTCGCTGACCAGCGTCTGCGACGAGACGATGTCGCGGGTCTTCCCAGCGCAGGACCACACAGGTCGGCCAGCTTACTGGTGGACTCCGACGATCCAGACGATGATCGAAGAACTCTCCAGAAAGGAGCAAACGGCGATGAGGACCATTCCGCCCAACGAACAGCTCCAAACGGAACTCTTAGCTGCCAGAGAGAGCCTTCGGAAGGCTATTCGTTCGAGTAAGAACGAGGCGTTCGACCGGTTCTTGCTGTCGATCAGGGAGGATGAAACCGGAAACTTTTTCCGGAAGGTCTTCCACTGGTTCCAGGCGGCCCGCTCAGCCCCGGAACGCGATCCAGCAGAACTGCGGCGAATTGTCGACGCCTTGTTCCCGGTTCATCCGCCGGTAGAGTGGCCTGATCTCCGAGTTGGCAACATGGCGCCGCTCCGATCGATCGGCCTGACCGAGCTGGATCAAATAGCAGCCAGCATGCACCCGCGGAAGGCTCCTGGGCTTGATGGAGTACCGAACGCCGCCCTTACGGTTGCTCTCAGGCAGCAACCGGAGCCCTTCCGCCGGGTGTTTCAGGAGTGCCTGGACACGTCCTGCTTTCCGCAGCCGTGGAAAAAGCAGCGACTGGTGCTCCTGCCAAAGCCAGGCAAGTCACCGGGCGAGCCGTCGTCATTTCGCCCGATTTGCCTGCTTGACAACACAGGCAAGGCTTTGGAGCGGCTGCTGTTGAACCGGCTCAACGAATATATCGAGGATCCAGAGAGTCCGCAACTGTCTGAGCAGCAGTTCGGATTCCGGCGAGGGCGATCGACTCTGCAGGCCATACAGCAAGTCGTAGACGCGGGACGAAGGGCGAAGTCCTTTGGCAGGACGAACAACCGTGACCGGCGCTGCCTCATGGTTGTGGCCCTGGACGTCCGTAACGCGTTTAACACGGCTAGCTGGCAGAGCATCGCCGAGGCGCTCCAGGCGAAGGGAGTCCCCGTGCAGTTGTGCCGCATACTGCAGGACTACTTCGCCGACAGGGAGCTCACGTACGACACGGCGGACGGGCCGGTTACCCGCCGAGTATCGGCAGGTGTTCCACAGGGGTCTATATTGGGCCCCACATTGTGGAACATCATGTACGACGGTGTGCTAGCCGTAGAGCTCCCTGAGGGCGCCTCCATCGTGGGATTCGCCGATGATCTTGCGATCCTGGCAGCGGGGACAACACCGGAGCACGCAGCAGCGATTGCGGAGGAAGCGGTGGCAGCGGTCAACAGCTGGATGGTGCGGCACAAACTCTCCCTGGCGCCGGAGAAGACGGAGTTGCTGATGGTGTCGAGCAAGCGAAGCGGATACAAAACATCCCTGTGAACATCTGTGGAGTGGAAGTGCGCTCGAAGCGGTCGATTCGCTACTTGGGGGTCATGCTACACGACCACCTGTCGTGGCGCCCACACGTCGAGATGGTCGCGGACAAGGCCCTCCGTGTGGTGCAAGCATTGCGTGGCGTCATGCGCAACCACAGCGGCCCCCAAGTGAGCAGCGGAAGCTGCTCGCCGCAGTGGCTGCGTCCATCATCCGCTACGGCGCACCCGTCTGGGCGGAAGCCGTGGACCTGCAGTGGTGCAGGCGGATTCTGGACCGCGTGCAACGGCCCTTGGCCCAGGGCATCACGAGCGCCTTCCACTCCACGAGCTGCGAGGTAGCGGTGGT
>NW_024412096.1:467500-470000 GCF_016920715.1 Anopheles arabiensis | reverse complement strand
ATAATGGTTAGGTTGCTACAACATAACCAGAATCATAGTTATGCTGCATTTCAATTAATGTGGCAAACGATTAGGGAAGAATCTGCGGATATAGTGTTGATTGCAGATCCGTATCTGGCAACAACCAACGTCAAAGTGTTACGCAATGACGATAACACAGCAGCGGTAGTGGTTAACGCGGACTTACCAGTTAAGGTAGTCAGTAAGGCTCTGAAGGGTTTAATGATAGTTGACATAGGTGATATGCGAGTGGTTAGCGTTTACGCGCCACCTAGATTTAGTATGGAAGAGTTCCAGAACATGTTGGATAACACGGTAATGGCCGTAACCGGTATCCACAAATTCGTTATCGGGGGACTTCAACGCTTGGTCAGTAAGTTGGAACAACCAACTTGGCGAGCGTGGAGAAACCCAGAAACGAAGAGGTGAGTTGGTTTTATCAACCTTTGCGCAGATTGACGCAATTTTATTGAACGACGGCAGCACCCCAACTTATGTTGGACCAGGGCGTACGTCAGTGGTTGATCTTACTTTTGCGAGCCAGAACCGTTGCAAGATCATTTAAGTGGGAGGTGTTATCTAGCTATATGAACTCTGATCATCGTGCAATACGAATAGATCTTGAGACGCAAAGCGTGCGTAATCCTGTCCCGACCCATAACGGGATGGAGCATCAAGTATTTTAGCAAAGATATATTTGAAGTTATGATGCAAGCCGCTTTTGAGACCGAGGTCACAACAAGCGAAGACTTAATGCGTATACTTGTCACGGCGTGTAATGCGACGATGACTAAACGTAAGAGGTACACTCCAAACAAGAGTGCATTTTGGTGGACGTTAGAGATTGAGGCACTTCGCAAAGAGTGCAAACACCGCGATCGATTAGCGCAAAGAGCATTCAATACTGATCTCTATTCTTCTTTTAGGGACGAGTTCAAGGTGGCAAGGAATGCCCTCAAGCGATTGATCAAGCATACCCGACAGACGAAGTGGAAAGAGTTCCTGGGAACAGCGAACAACGCATCATTTGGTATTGTATATCATACGTTCAAGAAAGTGGCCGAGGGTTCGATTGGACCCCGAACCATGACATTGGACGAGTTTAGGGAAGTGGTGAGCGAGCTTTTTCCTACTCACCCAAACACGGTGTGGCCTGAATATCGTATCGATCAGCCACGAGAGTTTGAAAGGGTAACTAATGATGAGATTCTTGCGGTTGCCAGGAGACTACCCAACAAGAAGGCGCCGGGACCAGATGGTATCCCGAATGAGGCGCTGAAAGTTGGTATGTTGACTGCAACCGATGCATTTTGCAGGGTTTACCAAGGCTGTTTAGAGAACGCGAAGTTCCCCGATGAGTGGAAAAGGCAGAGGTTGGTGTTAATACCGAAGCCGAATAAACCACCAGGGGAACTGGGTTCAGTTCGCCCCATTTGTCTACTAGACGGGGCAGGTAAAGGTTTAGAACGCATCATAGTGCAACGGCTAAATGCACACATCGAGGAGGTCAACGGACTGTCTGACGACCAATTTGGTTTCAGAAGTCGTCGATCAACAGTTGATGCGATTCAACGGGTAGTGGACATTGTTTCGGTAGCTAGAAGTAGAAACAGATACAGTGGACGGTATTGTGCGGTTGTTACATTAGATGTTACTAATGCTTTTAACAGTGCTTCATGGTTGGCGATTGCAAATGCTTTACAGAGAATTAACACTCCTAAATATCTTTATGATATCATTGGTGATTATTTTAGGAATCGTGTGCTGATGTATGATACCACAGATGGACCGGCAGAGATTGCAGTCACATCGGGTGTACCTCAAGGCTCGGTACTTGGCCCAACGTTATGGAACCTCATGTACGACGGAGTCCTACGAGTTGCAATGGTGGAAGGTGCACGGATTATCGGCTATGCAGACGATATAGTACTGTTGGTGGAAGGTAATTGTGTTGATGATATTGAAATTCTCGTTTCCAGTCAGATTCGCATCATCGACAGATGGATGACCGACAACGGATTAAAGATAGCCCCGACCAAGACCGAGTTTATTATGGTCAGTTCCCATCAGAGGGTACAGCATGGGGCTATCAGGGTAGGTGATCACGTAGTACACTCGTCGCGCAGCTTAAAGTATTTGGGGATGGTCTTAGATGACCGCCTCGATTACACTTCACACATCAGGTATGCGGTGGAGAGAGCGACGAAGCTATGGACCACCTTGGTAAGGATGATGCCTAATAAGGCAGGTCCGAGTAGTAATGCTAGGCGAGCAATTGCTCTTACTGTTGTGGCGAAGGTCCGGTATGCCTCGCCCATTTGGTGTCATACCCTTAGATTTGCTAACCGTAGACAATGGCTACGTCGGTTTTACCGGCCAGTAGTCCAGCGAGTTATCTCTTCTTTCAGGACAACTTCTCATGATGCAGTCTGCGTGCTTGCGGGAATGATCCCGCTTCATCTCCTCCTGGACGAGGACTCCAGGACTTTTCATCGGAGAC
>NW_024412096.1:460000-462500 GCF_016920715.1 Anopheles arabiensis | reverse complement strand
AATGTTGTTTAATGAATAACATGTCCGCCATACATTTCAGTACAAATTTGCTCGGTCAGACCTACAAAGTGCTATATCTCGAATACGAGGCGTCGGACTGGGGGTTGTAGAACAATTTTAAGTTCGTCTAATGATTCTACATCCGATTCTGGATAGCGGTTTTTGACCACTTTTCAATATTTTGTGACACCCCGAACCTAGGGCAGCTCCCTAGCTTTTTTCAAAAATGTGCACCGAACGGGCCGGAGAGCTCGTGTGGCTCAAAACATGTTTTTCGCTAAAACACCTCAAAACGTGTAAGGAACGCACCCTAGCTCTTGTTTTTCAAAAGTTATGGCCATTTAAAGTGAGGTGGTTTTTTGCTTCAAAATAGCTATTTTACCCGTCCCTATGGCCATGCTTTAAATTTTCACGAAAATGCAAGGTCAGACCTAGGCCGGGCCATATCTTGAATACTAAACGTCGCAGACATTGGTCGTAGAACAATTTTAAGTTCGTCTAATGATTCTACATCCGATTCTGGATAGCGGTTTTTTGACCACTTATCAATATTTTGTGACACCCCGAACCTAGGGGCAGCTCCCTAGCTTTTTTCAAAAATGTGCACCGAACGGGCCGGAGAGCTCGTGTGGCTCAAAACATGTTTTTCGCTAAAACACCTCAAAACGTGTAAGGAACGCACCCTAGCTCTTGTTTTTCAAAAGTTATGGCCATTTAAAGTGAGGTGGTTTTTTGCTTCAAAATAGCTATTTTACCCGTCCCTATGGCCATGCTTTAAATTTTCACGAAAATGCAAGGTCAGACCTAGGCCGGGCCATATCTTGAATACTAAACGTCGCAGACATTGGTCGTAGAACAATTTTAAGTTCGTCTAATGATTCTACATCCGATTCTGGATAGCGGTTTTTGACCACTTATCAATATTTTGTGACACCCCGAACCTAGGGGCAGCTCCTAGCTTTTTCAAAATGTGCACCGAACGGGCCGGAGAGCTCGTGTGGCTCAAAACATGTTTTTCGCTAAAACACCTCAAAACGTGTAAGGAACGCACCCTAGCTCTTGTTTTTCAAAAGTTATGGCCATTTAAAGTGAGGTGGTTTTTTGCTTCAAAATAGCTATTTTACCCGTCCCTATGGCCATGCTTTAAATTTTCACGAAAATGCCAGGTCAGACCTAGGGCGGGCCATATCTTGAATACTAAACGTCGCAGACATTGGTCGTAGAACAATTTTAAGTTCGTCTAATGATTCTACATCCGATTCTGGATAGCGGTTTTTGACCACTTTTCAATATTTTGTGACACCCCGAACCTAGGGGCAGCTCCTAGCTTTTTTCAAAATGTGCACCGAACGGGCCGGAGAGCTCGTGTGGCTCAAAACATGTTTTTCGCTAAAACACCTCAAAACGTGTCGAGAACGCACCCTAGCTCTTGTTTTTCAAAAGTTATGGCCATTTAAAGTGAGGTGGTTTTTGCTTCAAAATAGCTATTTTACCCGTCCCTATGGCCATGCTTTAAATTTTCACGAAAATGCCAGGTCAGACCTAGGGCGGGCCATATCTTGAATACTAAACGTCGCAGACATTGGTCGTAGAACAATTTTAAGTTCGTCTAATGATTCTACATCCGATTCTGGATAGCGGTTTTTGACCACTTTTCAATATTTTGTGACACCCCGAACCTAGGGGCAGCTCCTAGCTTTTTCAAAAATGTGCACCGAGCGGGCCGGAGAGCTCGTGTGGCTCAAAACATGTTTTTCGCTAAAACCCTCAAAACGTGTAAGGAACGCACCCTAGATGATAAAAGTGCAATCAGAATGTCAATCGACAACTTTGTTGGGGTACCATTTTACTCTACGGGCCAGTAGCTTAGGCGCGCCAACAGCGCTTTCCTTTCGGGTTCCCATTTTTGCCCTCCTGGGATTATGATCATTTGCTCATTGCCTACTATAGGGAGGGTACCTTGCTACGAGGTCAAACATGAAGATTGCACCAAATCGTAGTTTTACCTCTATTTAGTCGTAGGAGCATGGTTTGCAGTGGCAGTGGGTCATTAAGCCCCCGTTTGGGTCATACGTCCCTCCGCGATAAAAATCGTCGTATGCCTATAGTCCGAACTAATGAAGCAAAAGTGGTGTCTGGTGGGCTCTGCCGATGATTTTAACCTATGATTTTGAGCTTCCACCCTATCAAAACGTTCCCTGGAGCAGTACATCACGGGTCTACGGACCCAAAGACTTCGTCGTGATGGTTTCTAGTAAAAAGTTGTAACAGCTAAGGGTTTTGAATACGCGTATATTAACCATTGCTTGAAACTAAGCTTCGTTGTCTTTAAACTCTGCAAGACCAATCGAACTTCTTAGGGAAACCCGAAGGATTCACGCTAAGCTCGATGAGCTATTATGGGTAGTGGTGCATGATCTGGTGTTCCTTGGATCTAATCCAATGAATAAATTTATGAGGGTATATATGGTGCAGGGCACAAAGCGTGATGAAACCGGGT
>NW_024412096.1:440000-450000 GCF_016920715.1 Anopheles arabiensis | reverse complement strand
GCTCGCCATCTGACTCGCGATTAGCAGCAGCTCGTCGTCAGTAACAGGTGCTACACCCGCCGCAGTTGTTGCTCCTCGTCGTTTCCCGCGTTGCTCTGCTGCGACCAGTCACAGGGCGGATGCTCAGGGAAGAGGTCGGACACAATGCGTTCGAGGACGACCCGGTCCGCTTCTGAAGGCGTCCGACTGCCCCGGAGCCGGGACATGACGACCCGATATCCTGCCCCGAACGCATTCTCTTCTGCAATTTCGATCAGCTCCTGGAACAAGTTCCGCTTGCTAGCTCGAATTGCTCGACTGAGCTCCGCCCTTGCTGTCCTGTGCTCAGCTGCTGCTATGCTGCGCTCCTCCAAATCAGCCGTCCGCAGCATCCGGTCACGGGCAACCTCGCAGTTGTTCCTCAGGCGAGCCAGGAGGGAGACCACCAAAATGTGTTACGATGCGGGTCTTGGTGCAGTCGGGTAACCCGCTGCATTGTCTCATCGCAGGCCTTCAACATGGCTGCGATCATACCCTCCTGGGTCGATGCGCGTTGGACAAAGTCCGCAGCGAACAGCGCCTCGAGGAATGATGTAGCAGAAAACTGCGAGGTCTTCCATCTACGGCCAGCGTGACGCACACGCCTCTGGCTAGCGGAAGCACCCTGCCGCGACGACGGTTGCCGCTGATGTTGCTGCTGCTGCTGTTGCGATGGCTGCTGCTGCTGCTGCTGCTGCTGAAGTGACTGCTGCTGCTGCGCAGAGGACTGTTGCGCTGGCTGCTGCTGGTCCTGCAGTTGCTCGGGCGATGCTGGTGTTCCTCCCACGGTGTAGAGGACATAGCGGTGGTCTGATGCGGTGTAGCGTGTACTCACGATCCACGTATCTGGGCGAGCAATCGACGAGCTTGCGAACGCCAAGTCAATTATGCTCGGGAGAGCCACCCCGTTGCCGTCGAACGTGAATTCTCGACCTTGGTTTATCACGCTCAAGCCAAGCTGCTCCACCATAGCGTGCAGCTCTTCCCCGCGGTTGCAAGTCCTCGGATTGCCCCACCTCATGTCTGGCGTTAAAATCGCCGGCGACGACGACTTGAGGGTGGAGAAGGCTTGAGTTCTATGGCTTCAATGAAGCGCTCGAACTCGGCGAGGCTGAGGCTTGGTGGAGCATAGCAGCTTATGAAGGTCACTCCGCCAATCTGCGCTGCTACCAGCCCCGAGCTTCGCTGCACCACACGCGCTGAATTGGTAGCTCACCGACAGCTACCACCGCTACCGTCCGGCAGCTGCTGAATGCCCACCGGCCGTTATTCTCTGGTGGACGCAGAACATCAGAGAGGATGAGCACGTCTGCTTTCTCCTCTCTGGCAGCTTGTAGCACCAGATTCTGGGCATCACGGCCATGGCCCAGATTCGCCTGCAAGACTTTTAGGACCGGAAGCATCGCTGAGCCGAACGAGCACATTCGCTGTGTCCTATGTGGTGAGCGCCACCACACAGTGCACACTTCGCCTCATTTTGGCAGGATCGTGCTTTGTGTCCGTCTAGTCCGCAACGGATGCACATATTCTGCCGATCTGCAGTGGAACGGCAGTTCGACGCAATGTGGCCCATCTCCAGACAGCGGAAGCATCGCTGACGCTCTGGAGGGGTTGGTGGAGCTGCACGTACCTTGCTAACGCAGTCGCACAGGAATAGTTTGGCTCCTTCCAACTGACGAGCTGATTTCGCTGGTAGCCGGATTCGTGCTCGCTTCGACCCATCTGGAAGTTCCCAAATGCTGGTGGAAACTACTCCAGCACTTGCGCCAATCTTCTCATCGAGGGCAGCAATGATGTCCTCCTCCGCAGCGAGGGGATCGATGTCGGATACGAGCAGCTCACCCATTTCGGTGACAAGCCGACTTACGCCTGCGTCACCGATAATCTTGCGGACGCCATCAAGCATAAGTGGGGCATTTGCCGTCTTGCTTAGTTCCATGCGTAGCAGTCTGGCATGGGTTCGGCGACCCTGCTTGATATGCCCTTCATGACACAGTAGGCCGGGTCGAGACGGATGGCTTTGCGCACCTTGTCGTAAATGCCATCCCAGGTTTCGCCTTCGCTGGGTGACACCTCGATGATGTCAGGCCTCGGCTTTCGCTTACGCTGTAGCTGCTGCTGCTGCTGCATACGCTCCTGCTGTTGCTGCTGCGAGCCAGCGACCGCCTGTCGCTGTGGCTGACGTTGCTGCTGCTGCTGTTGATGCTGCGCGATACCGACTGCCTGTCGCTGTAGCTGACGCTGCTGCTGCTGCTGTTGCGGCTGCTGCTGGGAGCGTGGCTTACCCGTAGCTTTGCCGCGATATCTACGCCGCACGACCTCGCTGTAGGTCAACTCCGGCACGACGTCTCCGCGGACGGCAGTCGATGCCTCGTTACGCGGCGGCATGACTGCACGCGACGTCGACGCGCGGGGCTGCTCCTGCTCTTGCTGGTTCCGCTGCTGCTGTTGTTGTTGCTGCTGCGGCTGCGCAGAGGATCGGCGTGGCAACGGAGTTGGAGGTTGACGCGAGCTAGCTGACGGTTGTCCGCCGGCAACCTTGCTGCCAGTAAGGAGTTTAGAACGTCTCGGTCGCGCTGATGTGCGGCGGCGAGCTTCTCCATTTGCGCCTCCAGCTTTTCTTCACGGCGCTTCGCCTCCTCCTTCTCCTCCTGTAGCAGTTGGCACATGCCAGTTATCTGCTCCGAGAGGCGAGAATTTTGCTCCTTCATTTCCAAATTCTGCTCCTCTAGCCGCTGAATTGTTGCCTTAAGCAACTCGAGCTCCGGTGTGGTCGAGGCGGCCTTGGATGCCACGGCGGGCTTGTTGTTG
Organism: Anopheles arabiensis; assembly: GCF_016920715.1. Classification (NCBI taxonomy): domain Eukaryota; kingdom Metazoa; phylum Arthropoda; class Insecta; order Diptera; family Culicidae; genus Anopheles; species Anopheles arabiensis. Next base: position 447,171 of record NW_024412096.1, on the reverse strand, counting down.
CCTGTGACACTGACCCTAGGCAGCGCCACTCGAGGCTCGGTCACAAACAGCTTCGAGCCGGATGCCAAGCTGCTACGGCAGTCCACAGAGACTGACCTCGCACTCGCGCGCGTTGACATCCCGGATGATGCCATCATCTTTGCCGACTTTCAGGTTGGTGGGTTAAATAACCCTGGGGTCGATGTGACCCCGGGGTCGGTTGACCCCGGGGTCGAGATGACCCCAAGTATGCAGCGCCGTCTAGCTGGTGTTCTGCCGCTCAATCGCTGCTGTAGAATCCTTCTTCCACGCTGGTTTTCCACTATGGTCCGACTTGCGACCCCCTGGTGGGCTGGGGGAGGGGTGGCGGGTGGCGAAAAATTACGAGGGTGCGTCGCTCACGTGGGGAATGGATCCGCACCAATCCCGAATTTTTCCGGCACTTTTCACGTCCAAATTGCGCTGCCCGCTTTTTCGACCCTTTTGAACCTATTTTAGGGATTTTTCACCGGGAGCGGGGAGGGGAGGGGAAATTATTTTCGCGTGTTTTGTTTTATCGCCCTCTATCACCCCGCAGCTTCGCCGATTTTTTTCTAATTTTTCGAAAAAAATTCGAAAAATTCGAGCAGTTTTCGAGTTGCTCGAACTACTCGAATCGAGCAAATTCGAGCTGCCGCGGGCACTACACTTCTTCCCCGAATTTTCTGCGCACTTTTGTAAACTCGAGCACTTTTCGAGCAGTAACGGACTTTTCAAATTTTTGCCCCTTGGGAACTGCTCCCCGGACAAAATTTGTCCCTTGGGTATTATAGAACTGTCACCAAGAAACGTCAAAAATTTTTTCACGATTTTCACAAATTTTTGATGCAATCTTATTGTACGCATAAAAACAAGCACAACGGTGAAAACCGCACACGAATCCGAGCAAAACTCGCGGAGTTATTCGCGATTTGCTATTTATTTCGATTTTTCCGAAAGCACGTGCTCCGGCGGTAGCACCCCGACACTTTTATTTTCTCGTTTTTCACCGATTTTCGTTCTGTTTTTTTAAATTCACGTTCAGCGTCACTACGCGCACCTTTAAAATCACATCCGGCACGAATCTGTGCGTTTTTCACTGAGTTATTCACATTCAAAGTTCCCCATACAAATTGTATGGGGATGTAACCACACTTTATGCACTTTAAACTTCTCAAAACGTCTCGAAAACACTTTAAAACGCTTTAGAAGCGTCGAATTATCCAGAATCGAGTGTTTCCGGCGCCGAAATCACACAGTTTTGCGCATTTTTTCCACACCCGGAAATTTGGTACTACCGGGGGCAAATGTACACAGAACAACACGAATTTTTAAAGCGCAAAAATCACAGAAATTCGACCAAATAACACTATCTATAGGTAAATTGGGTGCTCTGAACACGATTTTGAGGGTTTCAGAGCGATCCGAGGCCGTTTACACACTTTTTTGCACACTTTGTCGGAGCGTGTTTACATACGTCTGTACCCGACGGCTACTCGATGAACACTACAGGGATAACTGGCTTGTGGCCGCCAAGCGTTCATAGCGACGTGGCTTTTGATCCTTCGATGTCGGCTCTTCCTATCATTGTGAAGCAAAATTCACCAAGCGTAGGATTGTTCACCCTTTCAAGGGAACGTGAGCTGGGTTTAGACCGTCGTGAGACAGGTTAGTTTTACCCTACTGGTGTGTGCTTATAGTCGCTATCTTAACGGAATTCCTGTGCAGTACGAGAGGAACCACAGGTACGGACCACTGGCTCAATACTAGTCCGACCGGACTTTGGTATGACGCTACGTCCGCTGGATTATGCCTGAACGCCTCTAAGGTCGTAGCCAATCCGAGCTGATAGCGCTTCTCAAACCCATTAGGTGTTCGGAAGCTAGCGGGCCTAACAACCCTCTGAGATCCGTTGGAGTCTGCGTCTGCAGCCCGGCGTCTCATCCCGCTATACCTAGGCCGCAATGAGTGGAGTTCGCTGCACGTGTTAGTACCGTAACTGGGAACGCCGTTGGCTTGAGCTCTGCCCAACGTGGATATACCTAGTTTCGACACCTATCAACCGCCCGCAAACGACGGGACTTCAGGCTGGGAGCTGCGAGTTGTAGAGATGCGTTCGCATCGATCCTCTCAGGCGACCCATGCTTGGTGGTTTGTCCGTGTGCCCCTTCCTCGATGTGCGCAAGCTCGTCTTGGTCTGGGGACCACGTCGACACAGGGGATACTCTTGTGAGAGCATGAGTGTACTAAGTTGAGTGTAGCAAGGGAACGCGTGCCCCTTCCTCGTTGGCGTAACTAACCATCTTGGTCTGGGGACCGTGGTACCGTGCTCTGGTGAAGCTTGGTGCGTGCTCCTTCCTTGTCAGACGAGTGACTTGACCTGGTCTGGAGACCGTTCCTTTATACTAGTGGACAAGAGTTGGCTACTTCCGTGTCAGACGAGTGACTTGACATAGGATGGAGAAGGACACTTAACACTAATGAGCTTGTCGGCGTGCCTCGTTCTCGACTTGATTGTCTTGATGTGAGGACCGTGCGGACCACACCAGTAAGCTTACACATGCTCGTTACAAGTTGTATAAGTTGACCCGTTTGGCCCGGTTGCCTTGCACATGATGGTGTTGACCATGTTCGGTTAACAGGTCGTGTGTCGAGGTGGTCGGCCTTGGTAGTAGGATGTCTTGTGCATGTGACGTGTTGACCTGGTTTGGTCGGTGTGTCGTCGTGTACGAGATGACCTACTTACCCGTCAGTTTTCCAAGTTGTATCATGTGTTGACTTAGTTGACGTGTCATGTGCTTGGATGATTAGCGTACGGGTCATGTATGGTGCGCTTGCTTCAGTTGAAGGGATGTACTAGTACAGTTGTATTAATTGTTTATTTCACGATCTGGTCTTTTGGCTGGATCGTGAAAAACGCTAAGTCCCAAATCCTGAACTCGAGAAGAAAGCGCCAATGACAACGTTTTTGACTGGAGCTCCCTAGCATTCGGCTTTTTCTACTTTGAAGGGATGCACTGTTGTATGAATTGTTTATTCACGAACTGGTCGTTTGATTGGATCGTGAAAAAATCGCTCAGTCCCAAATCCTGAACTCGACAGGAAAGCGCTGATTGCAAACATTTTGACTGGAAGTCCCTTGAAAATGGCGTTTTCGTTATTGGCATTATGTGGCACGTTTATTGTGGCTAGAACATTAATTATTCACCAAATGGCACCAAAGCTTGGCAAAAGTCGCGAAACACTCCTATCTCGACGCACCAGCAATCGCAACTTGATGCAAAATAAATTGCACGAGCTAATGATACTTGTACCATGCACAGTACACCGTACCAAAATATACCCCTGAAAGTGTGCAATTTGGTGCTACCCTAGGGAATATGTATGGGGAAGCCTAGCTACGTGTGTCGCACGTTCCAAGTTGCATGGACGTCGAACAGAGGCATGCAAAAGCACCTATCTAGGGAATTACTCTACGTTCTAGTAGCAAGTGCGATTTTCCGGTCCAGCACGGCAGTACGCCTGCACGCATACACTCCATGTACCAAAATGTACCAACCTAGGCGTTGCTCAGTAGCTTTTGGCGGCACATAGAAAAAGTATTCGAGTTCAGATTTTTGGGACTTAGCGTATTTTTTAAAACTAATAACGAAAATTAAATTATAAATCGGTAAACGGCTAGGAGTTGCTCAGTAGCTTTTTGCGCAACGTGGCAAAAGTATTCGAGTTCAGATTTCTGGGACGTAGCGTATTTTTCAATCATAATAAACCGAATCAAACATAACAATGATGAAACTTACACCATGTCCCAAGGTTGTGCACAAAACGTAACGATAAAGTGCTGGCGAAGTTAGAGGTGCACCAAAATTGTGTACCGATCAGGGAAAGTACTCTACGTTCCTATGATTTGGGTGAAAAGTGTTGATTAACTGCTGGTTAGAATAGACAGTTGCTTATCATACACATCGCAAACGAACACCCCTTAGTGAGCATTAGCAAAAGTCAATGGCACAAAGCAATTGCAATACAAACTGATCAAGTACATTAAAGAACGCTAAGTACCAGGACTTCTTTCCAAGAATGGTGTCCGCGACGGGAGGGCAAGCGTCCTTCCCAGGTTTTCCTAGTAAACCTTGTATGGTAAACATACCCAAGCGTGTCTGTAAGCACGCAACGAAAGTCACGAACGGGCACATACCTAGGGAATGTACTCTACGTACTTGGACTTTTGTCCAAGAATGGTGTCCGCGACGGTCGGGCACTGCGACGCAATAACCAAATCCTAGGATTGTAACTTTAGTGTGCACAAACATAAACATTAACGCGTTCGCTCGGGCTGCGCCGTCCGTGTTGAACACAAATGTGGGTGATTATATGCGTGGAGGGACAAAAACATACGAGGAGGAGACAGTTTTCTGCACGATGTGCACAGAGCTCATTTCGTCGTCCCGGGCGAATGGAAAAACACAAACATCGCGAGTATCGTTCTAGGTTTCTGTCTATAAAAGGGCAGGCCAAAAGGTGACCGGTTGAGATAAGCGTTTTAAGCATACAAACACTTTATTGGAACTTTTGATACAAAAACAAGGTACGTACATGTAGGTTGTACCAACATGGACATCTATGAACGCGTACGCTCGGGCTGCGCCCTCCGTCTTGTACTTTCCCTGATCGGTACACAGTTTTGGTGCACTGCTATTCCGACCGGCAACTTGTACCAACATATACATCCATGAACGCGTAAGTAGTGTACTTTCCCTGATCGGTACACACTGTTGGTGCACGGCATAAGAAAAGAGCTAAAATGGTCAAACTCAATCCATTTCAACAATAGATAGTCGATAGTAGCTGTGCCGATGAAGTAGGGCACGATGCAAGTTAATGTTGTTTAATGAATAACATGTCCGCCATACATTTCAGTACAAATTTGCTCGGTCAGACCTACAAAGTGCTATATCTCGAATACGAGGCGTCGGACTGGGGGGTTGTAGAACAATTTTAAGTTCGTCTAATGATTCTACATCCGATTCTGGATAGCGGTTTTTGACCACTTTTCAATATTTTGTGACACCCCGAACCTAGGGGCAGCTCCTAGCTTTTTCAAAAATGTGCACCGAACGGGCCGGAGAGCTCGTGTGGCTCAAAACATGTTTTTCGCTAAAACACCTCAAAACGTGTAAGGAACGCACCCTAGCTCTTGTTTTTCAAAAGTTATGGCCATTTAAAGTGAGGTGGTTTTTTGCTTCAAAATAGCTATTTTACCCGTCCCTATGGCCATGCTTTAAATTTTCACGAAAATGCCAGGTCAGACCTAGGGCGGGCCATATCTTGAATACTAAACGTCGCAGACATTGGTCGTAGAACAATTTTAAGTTCGTCTAATGATTCTACATCCGATTCTGGATAGCGGTTTTTGACCACTTTTCAATATTTTGTGACACCCCGAACCTAGGGGCAGCTCCTAGCTTTTTCAAAAATGTGCACCGAACGGGCCGGAGAGCTCGTGTGGCTCAAAACATGTTTTTCGCTAAAACACCTCAAAACGTGTAAGCACCCTAGCTCTTGTTTTTCAAAAGTTATGGCCATTTAAAGTGAGGTGGTTTTTGCTTCAAAATAGCTATTTTACCCGTCCCTATGGCCATGCTTTAAATTTTCACGAAAATGCCAGGTCAGACCTAGGGCGGGCCATATCTTGAATACTAAACGTCGCAGACATTGGTCGTAGAACAATTTTAAGTTCGTCTAATGATTCTACATCCGATTCTGGATAGCGGTTTTTGACCACTTTTCAATATTTTGTGACACCCCGAACCTAGGGGCAGCTCCTAGCTTTTTTCAAAAATGTGCACCGAACGGGCCGGAGAGCTCGTGTGGCTCAAAACATGTTTTTCGCTAAAACACCTCAAAACGTGTAAGGAACGCACCCTAGATGATGAAAAGTGCAATCAGAATGTCCATCGACAACTTTGTTGGGGGTACCATTTTTACTCTACGGGCCAGTAGCTTAGGCGCGCCAACAGCGCTTTCCTTTCGGGTTCCCATTTTTTGCCCTCCTGGGATTATGATCATTTGTTCATTGCCTACTATAGGGAGGGTACCTTGCTACGAGGTCAAACATGAAGATTGCACCAAATCGTAGTTTTTACCTCTATTTAGTCGTAGGAGCATGGTTTGCAGTGGCAGTGGGTCATTAAGCCCCCGTTTGGGTCATACGTCCCTCCGCGATAAAAATCGTCGTATGCCTATAGTCCGAACTAATGAAGCAAAAGTGGTGTCTGGTGGGCTCTGCCGATGATTTTAACCTATGATTTTGAGCTTCCACCCTATCAAAACGTTCCCTGGAGCAGTACATCACGGGTCTACGGACCCAAAGACTTCGTCGTGATGGTTTCTAGTAAAAAAGTTGTAACAGCTAAGGGTTTTGAATACGCGTATATTAACCATTGCTTGAAACTAAGCTTCGTTGTCTTTAAACTCTGCAAGACCAATCGAACTTCTTAGGGAAACCCGAAGGATTCACGCTAAGCTCGATGAGCTATTATGGGTAGTGGTGCATGATCTGGTGTTCCTTGGATCTAATCCAATGAATAAATTTATGAGGGTATATATGGTGCAGGGCACAAAGCGTGATGAAACCGGGTCTCCCTACCAAATGTGGCATATTTTTTCCCTGAGAGCGAAGCTCAGACCCACGTAGGGGAGAGCGAAGTGGAACTTAAATGTTCTTTGCAGCAAATGTTCGCCATGCGGATAAACAAGTTGGAATAGTTCAATGTAGTGTAATGCAAACACGAATCGCAAATAACGATACGGGACCCAGAAGCAATTCTGCGGATCCCTCGGGGGAGTGATGAGTTGATATAAATTAGAGGTGAAAGTCCAAGTTGTTCAAGCTCCGGCTCGGCAGCCGATACGAGGTTCCTGTTGGGCTTTGTACATCGCGCAGAGGCGCCGTTCGGTTCTAGCAATGATTCCCGCCACCATGTTCCATGCGTGCAGAGATCCGTTAGAGCTCGTTCAATGTGTCCCGCCGTGATTACGAAAAAGTCCAACAGTTGACCAAGTTGGGGGTGCGTCAAGTAAACGCGCAGAGATGCCGTTCGGTTTAGAGCAATGTCTCCCGTATCACGTTGGAGTTCTTCCACTAGTGCAGAGATCGCTGAACCGTTCAATG
>NW_024412096.1:422500-432500 GCF_016920715.1 Anopheles arabiensis | reverse complement strand
TGTCGTTCCCTAAAAGCCTCGCCACCGCGAGACGGTTAATCTCCCGTCTCCGCTCAGTCCTTGGTGAGGGCGGTGGTGGGGCTGGGCGTTCAGCTTGTCGCTGCTGCGTTGCGGCTCTTCTGACTGCGTTGCGGTTGTCATTATACCGCCGCAGTCTCTCTTGTCGAAGGACGTCAGCGTTTCGGAGCTGGGCGTTGTCGGCAAGTACGCCCTGCTCGAACAAGGACGTACGGAAGTCGTCCCAGTCGCGCTGAAGCACTGACGTAATCTGCTGGGCAGCCTCGCAGACGTTGCTCCAATTCTGCTGACTCTCGAGCATGTGGGCCAGCAACGTGTCCGGATTGATGCCGTTCATCAGTTGCTCGCGAACATCGGCGAAGCGTGGGCACAAGAACATCGCGTGTTCGGCGCTCCCACGTACGCCGGGGCAATGCGTGCAGTCCGGGGACGAGGTGAATTTCATGTCAGCGAGATATTCACGGAAAAATCCGTGACCGGAGATTATCTGCGACAGATGAAAATTCACCTCTCCATGCTTCCGCGACTGCCATGCACCGATGTCCGAATGAGGCGGTGTGCCCACCGGACGTAACTGCTAGCTTGATGACTAGCCGCGTCGCTGTCCCAGGTGGCCTGCCACTCGGCGATGGTCCTATCTCGTTCCTCCTTCCTTAGCTGCGCGCTGCTTCCAGTCCCACGGCGGCTGTGCACCCTGGTGTCCTCGCGGATGGCTCTGCAGATCGGCAGTAGACCCGCCAGCAGCACTGCGGTCTCGTACCGAACCGTCCGGAACGTCCGGGCCACGGCGATGGCTGATTTGCGCTGGACTCGCTCCAGCAACCTGCGGCACTCGCGAGTGTTCAGCGCCTCGTGCCATACAGGTGCAGCGTAGCGCATAACCGAATCAGCCACCGCTGCCAGAAGACGGGACTTCGACATCTTCGGCCCCGGTGGTTCGGCATCAACCGACTGACCGCCTGCGCGGTCTGCTCCGCCCGCTGCGTCACTGCAGTCACATGCGGCAACCAAGATAAATGGTCGTGGACCAACACGCCCAAGTGTTTGATGTAACGCGAAAAAGGTACTGCTACTCCTCCCACGTTGATGGTTATGTGGCTTGGAGGCTGCTTCAGGCTAGAGATTATGGTCATCTCCGTCTTAGCCGGTGCCAGCTCCAAGTGGTGCTGCTGCATCCACTGGTCGACTGCTGACACCGCTGCTTCCGCCACTGCTGCAGACTCCTCCGGCGTCCTACCCGGGGCCAGGACGACCAGATCATCGGCGTAGCCAATGACTTTGGCCTCGTCGGGTAGGGGAATCCGCAGCACCCCGTCGTACATTACGTTCCACAATGTTGGGCCCAAGATGGACCCTTGTGGAACTCCCGCGCTGACGCAACGTACGACGGGTCCCTCGCTGGTAGTGTAGATCAGCTCCCGATCCGAGAAATAAGACTGCAGGATTTTCAGCAGAGCTGAGGGGACCCCCTTTTCCCGCAACGCGTTGGCGATTGACTGCCAACTTGCAGTATTAAATGCGTTGCGGACATCCAGCGCAACCACCATCAGGCAACGTTTGTCGCGGCTGTTGGTGCGACCAAACGCGCTGGCCGTCTTGCCTGCGTCCACCAAGCTTTGGATGGCACTGATGGTGGATCGTCCACGACGAAAGCCGTACTGCGCGTCCGAAAGCTGCGGTGAATCCGGGTCCTCGAGGTGTCTGTTCAGGCGATTGAGGATAAGCCGCTCCAGCACTTTGCCTAGTGCGTCCAGCATGCACAGTGGCCTGTAGGAGCTGCCTTCTCCGGGGGCTTTACCTGGCTTGGGCAGCAGTACCAAGCGCTGCCGTTTCCACTGTTGCGGAAACGTACCAGTGTTGAGGCAGTCCTGGTACACACGGCAGAGAACCCCGGGTACTTCTCAATCGCGACCTTCACCGCAGCATTGGGGATCCCATCCAGTCCTGGCGCCTTCCTTAAAGCCATATGAGCCGCGATCTCCTGCAGCTCTTCGGGGTCACACGTTCTAAATTGGACGCTCCCGAATCGACATCGCCGGTTTCCGGCCAAGAGACCGGTGGGTGGGTGGGGAACAGATCGGAAACGATCCGTCCCAGCTCGACCGGGTCTGTCTCAGGCGGTACACGACTGCCGCGCAGATGAGACAGAACAACCTGATACCCCACTCCAAACTCGTTCTCCTCGGCGATGTCGATAAGCTTAGCAAACTCTGCGCGTTTGCTAGCTTTAATGGCTTTCTCCAATCTGGTCTTCGCAGTCCGGTGCTCAGCTGCGGCGAGACTCTCTCCTGCAGATCGGCGGTTAGGCGCATCCGTTCACGGGCCGCAATGCACTCATTCCGCAGCTCTTCAATTACCGGTGACCACCAAAAGACGTCGCGATGTTGATGCTGCAACACGTTGGGGCCCGCTGCATGGCAATGTCGCACGCGTCGACCATTGCGTCGACTAAGCCAGCATGGGTCGTCGCCTGTTCCACAAAGTTCACGTCCTCGAGAGCAGAACGGAAGCTCTCTTCATGGAACTGCGTGGTAATCCATCGCCTACCAGCGCAGATAACGCGCTGCCGGCCGGCTGACGGACCACCATTCGACGACCCGCGGGACTGTTGTTCTGCTTCCCCAACGGTGTATGTCACCAGTTGGTGATCGGACCGGGCAAACTCGTGCACCTCCCACGTTTCTGGCCGAGCGATGGACTGAGTGGCGAAGCAGACGTCAATGACGCTGCTGGTGGCCGCTCCTCTGCCAATGAACGTGGGTTGATTCCCGGAGTTGACCACTTGTAGCTGGACACTCTGCACTAGCTGCAGCAGATCTTCACCTCTCTGGCTGTTCCTGGCACTACCCCACTCCGTGTGCCAGGCGTTAAAATCGCCGGCGATGACGACGTGGGAGTGGGATGATGCCTCCAGCTGAACAGCAGCCAGAAAGCCTTCATAGTCCTCCTCTGGGCGTCTGGGTCGAGCGTAGCAGCTAATGAAGACGATGCCACCAATCTGTGCAGCTACAACTCCAGGCACAGGACTGCGCCACACCCGCTGGATTGGGTAAGAGCTTGTAGCCACAACTGCTACCGATTTGGCGGCATCATACGCCCAACGCCCGTTGTTCGCCGGTGGTCGGTAGATGTCCGACAGGAGCAGGACGTCAGCACGGTGTTCACGCGCTGCTTGGAGCGCCAAGTCCTGCCCTGCCTGACAGTGATCCACATTGATTTGCGCAACTTTCAGATTGAAGGCGAAGCCGGATGTTCGCAGCTCATGTGCCCAATGCGATGAGGTCCACCGCAGGCCGCGCACTTGACGTCGCTGGAGCAGTCCCGGGCTTTGTGACCTTCACTGCCACACCGGATGCAGAGTTGCTGACGGTCTGTCGGGGAACGGCATGCGTGAGCAAGGTGGCCGCGCTCCAGGCATCGATAGCAGCGTTGGCGCTCAGGTGCTGCCTTTTCGACGCCTCTGACTTTGCTGATGCAGCCACACAGTCGGAGCTTCGAACCCTCGAGGGCAGCGGCAGCCTTAGCGGGCAGGCGGACTCGAGCTCGCTGGGTGCCATCTTGCAGCTCCCACGCGCTCACTCGGGCGATTTCAATCGGCTCCTGGAACTCTCCCTCAATGGCCTTTTTGATGTCCTCTGCTGTTGCCAGAGGATCGATGTTCATTATCAGGACATCGGCCATGTCGGTGATCACCCGGGCTAGTCCGGCGTCACCAACAATCTCCTGAACTTCTGCACGGACCAGGCTGGCGTTGGCCGAATTGCTTAACTCCATTCGGAGGTTTGCGGCGTGGCTGCGCTTGCCCATTTTAAGGTGGTCTGCAAGGCCCTTGTGCGGGTCTTGTTTAACCGCATCCCGAACTTTCCGGTACAACGTGTACCAGGAGTGTCCGGCACTCGGGACCACCTCTATCTTGTCCGGCCTTGGCCAGACCTTTGCTGCTGCCGCTGCTGCTGTTGATGCGCCTGCTGCCGGAGTTGCGGCGGAACATACCGCTCACCCTGATGTTGCTGCTGACGCTGCTGCTGCTGTTGCTGCTGCTGACGCTGCTGCTGTCTACGCTGGTGCTGCTGCTGCTGTTGCTGCTGTGAGCCAGCGACCACCTGTTGCTGCTGCTGCTGCTGCTGCTGCTGCTGCTGCTGCTGCTGTTGCTGTTGCTGCTGCTGCTGGGAACGTGGCTTACCCGTAGCTTTTCCGCGATATCTACGCCGCACGACCTCACTAAAGGTGAGTTCCGGCACAACGTCTACGCGGACGGCTGTCGATGCCTCGCTGCGCGGCGGCATGACTGCGCGCGACGTCGACGCGCGGGGCTGCTCCTGCTCGTGCTGGTTCCGCTGCTGCTGTTGTTGTTGCTGCTGCTGCTGCGCAGAGGATCGGCGCGGCAACGGAGTTGGTGGTTGACGCGGACTAGATGACGGTTGTCCGCCGGCAACCTTTGCTGCCAGTAAGGAGTTTAGAACGTCTCGGTCGCGCTGATGTGCGGCGGCGAGCTTCTCCATTTGCGCCTCCAGCTTTTCTTCACGGCGCTTCGCCTCCTCCTTCTCCTCCTGTAGCAGTTGGCACATGCCAGTTATCTGCTCAGAGAGGCGAGAATTTTGCTCCTTCATTTCCAAATTCTGCTCCTCTAGCCGCTGAATTGTTGCCTTAAGCAACTCGAGCTCCGGTGTGGTCGAGGCGGCCTTGGATGCCACGGCGGGCTTGTTGTTGCCTGTGACACTGACCCTAGGCAGCGCCACTCGAGGCTCGGTCACAAACAGCTTCGAGCCAGATGCCAAGCTGCTACGGCAGTCCACAGAGACTGACCTCGCACTCGCGCGCGTTGACATCCCGGATGATGCCATCATCTTTGCCGACTTTCAGGTTGGTGGGTTAAATAACCCTGGGGGTCGATGTGACCCCGGGGTCGGTTGACCCCGGGGGGTCGAGATGACCCCAAGTATGCAGCGCCGTCTAGCTGGTGTTCTGCCGCTCAATCGCTGCTGTAGAATCCTTCTTCCACGCTGGTTTTCCACTATGGTCCGACTTGCGACCCCCTGGTGGGCTGGGGGGGAGGGTGGCGAAAAAATTACGAGAGGGTGCGTCGCTCACGTGGGGAATGGATCCGCACCAATCCCGAATTTTTCCGGCACTTTTCACGTCCAAATTGCGCTGCCCGCTTTTTCGACCCTTTTGAACCTATTTTAGGGATTTTTCGAAAAATTCGAGCAGTTTTCGAGTTGCTCGAACTACTCGAATCGAGCAGATTCGAGCTGCCGCGGGCACTACACTTCTTCCCCGAATTTTCTGCGTACTTTTTGTAAACTCGAGCACTTTTCGAGCAGTAACGGACTTTTCAAATTTTTGCCCCTTGGGAACTGCTCCCCGGACAAAATTTGTCCCTTGGGTATTATAGAACTGTCACCAAGAAACGTCAAAAAATTTTTTCACGATTTTCACAAATTTTTTGATGCAATCTTATTGTACGCATAAAATCAAGCACAACGGTGAAAACCGCACTCGAATCCGAGCAAAACTCGCGGAGTTATTCGCGATTTGCTATTTATTTCGATTTTTCCGAAAGCACGTGCTCCGGCGGTAGCACCCCGACACTTTTATTTTCTCGTTTTTCACCGATTTTCGTTCTGTTTTTTTAAATTCACGTTCAGCGTCACTACGCGCACCTTTAAAATCACATCCGGCACGAATCCGTGCGTTTTTCACTGAGTTATTCACATTCAAAGTTCCCCATACAAATTGTATGAGGATGTAAACACACACTTTTATGCACTTTAAACTTCTCAAAACGTCTCGAAAACACTTTAAAACGCTTTAGAAGCGTCGAATTATCCAGAATCGAGTGTTTCCGGCGCTGATATCACACAGTTTTGCGCATTTTTCCACACCCGGAAATTTGGCACTACCGGGGGGGGCAAATGTACACAGAACAACACGAATTTTTAAAGCGCAAAAATCACAGAAATTCGACCAAATAACACTATCTATAGGTAAATTGGGTGCTCTGAACACGATTTTGAGGGTTTCAGAGCGATCCGAGGCCGTTTTACACACTTTTTTTGCACACTTTGTCGGAGCGTGTTTACATACGTCTGTACCCGACGGCTACTCGATGAACACTCACAGGGATAACTGGCTTGTGGCCGCCAAGCGTTCATAGCGACGTGGCTTTTGATCCTTCGATGTCGGCTCTTCCTATCATTGTGAAGCAAAATTCACCAAGCGTAGGATTGTTCACCCTTTCAAGGGAACGTGAGCTGGGTTTAGACCGTCGTGAGACAGGTTAGTTTTACCCTACTGGTGTGTGCTTATAGTCGCTATCTTAACGGAATTCCTGTGCAGTACGAGAGGAACCACAGGTACGGACCACTGGCTCAATACTAGTCCGACCGGACTTTGGTATGACGCTACGTCCGCTGGATTATGCCTGAACGCCTCTAAGGTCGTAGCCAATCCGAGCTGATAGCGCTTCTCAAACCCATTAGGTGTTCGGAAGCTAGCGGGCCTAACAACCCTCTGAGATCCGTTGGAGTCTGCGTCTGCAGCCCGGCGTCTCATCCCGCTATACCTAGGCCGCAATGAGTGGAGTTCGCTGCACGTGTTAGTACCGTAACTGGGAACGCCGTTGGCTTGAGCTCTGCCCAACGTGGATATACCTAGTTTCGACACCTATCAACCGCCCGCAAACGACGGGACTTCAGGCTGGGAGCTGCGAGTTGTAGAGATGCGTTCGCATCGATCCTCTCAGGCGACCCATGCTTGGTGGTTTGTCCGTGTGCCCCTTCCTCGATGTGCGCAAGCTCGTCTTGGTCTGGGGACCACGTCGACACAGGGGGGATACTCTTGTGAGAGCATGAGTGTACTAAGTTGAGTGTAGCAAGGGAACGCGTGCCCCTTCCTCGTTGGCGTAACTAACCAACTTGGTCTGGGGACCGTGGTACCGTGCTCTGGTGAAGCTTGGTGCGTGCTCCTTCCTTGTCAGACGAGTGACTTGACCTGGTCTGGAGACCGTTCCTTTATACTAGTGGACAAGAGTTGGCTACTTCCGTGTCAGACGAGTGACTTGACATAGGATGGAGAAGGACACTTAACACTAATGAGCTTGTCGGCGTGCCTCGTTCTCGACTTGATTGTCTTGATGTGAGGACCGTGCGGACCACACCAGTAAGCTTACACATGCTCGTTACAAGTTGTATAAGTTGACCCGTTTGGCCCGGTTGCCTTGCACATGATGGTGTTGACCATGTTCGGTTAACAACAGGTCGTGTGTCGAGGTGGTCGGCCTTGGTAGTAGGATGTCTTGTGCATGTGACGTGTTGACCTGGTTTGGTCGGTGTGTCGTCGTGTACGAGATGACCTACTTACCCGTTAGTTTTCCAAGTTGTATCATGTGTTGACTTAGTTGACGTGTCATGTGCTTGGATGATTAGCGTACGGGTCATGTATGGTGCGCTTGCTTCAGTTGAAGGGATGTACTAGTACAGTTGTGTTAATTGTTTATTTCACGATCTGGTCTTTTGGCTGGATCGTGAAAAAACGCTAAGTCCCAAATCCTGAACTCGAGAAGAAAGCGCCAATGACAACGTTTTTGACTGGAGCTCCCTAGCATTCGGCTTTTTCTACTTTGAAGGGATGTACTGTTGTATGAATTGTTTATTCACGAACTGGTCGTTTGATTGGATCGTGAAAAAATCGCTCAGTCCCAAATCCTGAACTCGACAGGAAAGCGCTGATTGCAAACATTTTGACTGGAAGTCCCTTGAAAATGGCGTTTTCGTTATTGGCATTATGTGGCACGTTTATTGTGGCTAGAACATTAATTATTCACCAAATGGCACCAAAGCTTGGCAAAAGTCGCGAAACACTCCTATCTCGACGCACCAGCAATCGCAACTTGATGCAAAATAAATTGCACGAGCTAATGATACTTGTACCATGCACAGTACACCGTACCAAAATATACCCCTGAAAGTGTGCAATTTGGTGCTACCCTAGGGAATATGTATGGGGAAGCCTAGCTACGTGTGTCGCACGTTCCAAGTTGCATGGACGTCGAACAGAGGCATGCAAAAGCACCTATCTAGGGAATTACTCTACGTTCTAGTAGCAAGTGCGATTTTCCGGTCCAGCACGGCAGTACGCCTGCACGCATACACTCCATGTACCAGAAATGTACCAACCTAGGCGTTGCTCAGTAGCTTTTAGCGGCACATAGAAAAAGTATTCGAGTTCAGATTTTTGTGACTTAGCGTATTTTTTAAAACTAATAACGAAAATTAAATTTTAAAAAATCGGCTAGGAGTTGCTCTAGCTTTTTGCGCAACGTGGCAAAAGTATTCGAGTTCAGATTTCTTCAATCATAATAAACCGAATCAAACATAACAATGATGAAACTTACACCATGTCCCAAGGTTGTGCACAAAACGTAACGATAAAGTGCTGGCGAAGTTAGAGGTGCACCAAAATTGTGTACCGATCAGGGAAAGTACTCTACGTTCCTATGATTTGGGTGAAAAGTGTTGATTAACTGCTGGTAAGAATAGACAGTTGCTTATCATACACATCGCAAACGAACACCCCTTAGTGAGCATTAGCAAAAGTCAATGGCACAAAGCAATTGCAATACAAACTGATCAAGTACATTAAAGAACGCTAAGTACCAGGACTTCTTTCCAAGAATGGTGTCCGCGACGGGAGGGCAAGCGTCCTTCCCAGGTTTTCCTAGTAAACCTTGTATGGTAAACATACCCAAGCGTGTCTGTAAGCACGCAACGAAAGTCACGAACGGGCACATACCTAGGGAATGTACTCTACGTACTTGGACTTTTGTCCAAGAATGGTGTCCGCGACGGTCGGGCACTGCGACGCAATAACCAAATCCTAGGATTGTAACTTTAGTGTGCACAAACATAAACATTAACGCGTTCGCTCGGGCTGCGCCGTCCGTGTTGAACACAAATGTGGGTGATTATATGCGTGGAGGGACAAAAACATACGAGGAGGAGACAGTTTTCTGCACGATGTGCACAGAGCTCATTTCGTCGTCCCGGGCGAATGGAAAACACAAACATCGCGAGTATCGTTCTAGGTTTCTGTCTATAAAAGGGCAGGCCAAAAGGTGACCGGTTGAGATAAGCATTTTAAGCATACAAACACTTTATTGGAACTTTTGATACAAAAACAAGGTACGTACATGTAGGTTGTACCAACATGGACATCTATGAACGCGTACGCTCGGGCTGCGCCCTCCGTCTTGTACTTTCCTGATCGGTACACAGTTTTGGTGCACTGCTATTCCGACCGGCAACTTGTACCAACATATACATCCATGAACGCGTAAGTAGTGTACTTTCCCTGATCGGTACACACTGTTGGTGCACGGCATAAGAAAAGAGCTAAAATGGTCAAACTCAATCCATTTCAACAATAGATAGTCGATAGTAGCTGTGCCGATGAAGTAGGGCACGATGCAAGTTAATGTTGTTTAATGAATAACATGTCCGCCATACATTTCAGTACAAAATTGCTCGGTCAGACCTACAAAGTGCTATATCTCGAATACGAGGCGTCGGACTGGGGGTTGTAGAACAATTTTAAGTTCGTCTAATGATTCTACATCCGATTCTGGATAGCGGTTTTTGACCACTTTTCAATATTTTGTGACACCCCGAACCTAGGGGCAGCTCCTAGCTTTTTTCAAAAATGTGCACCGAACGGGCCGGAGAGCTCGTGTGGCTCAAAACATGTTTTTCGCTAAAACACCTCAAAACGTGTAAGGAACGCACCCTAGATGATGAAAAGTGCAATCAGAATGTCAATCGACAACTTTGTTGGGGTACCATTTTACTCTACGGGCCAGTAGCTTAGGCGCGCCAACAGCGCTTTCCTTTCGGGTTCCCATTTTTGCCCTCCTGGGATTATGATCATTTGTTCATTGCCTACTATAGGGAGGGTACCTTGCTACGAGGTCAAACATGAAGATTGC
>NW_024412096.1:395000-397500 GCF_016920715.1 Anopheles arabiensis | reverse complement strand
AAGAGTTCCAGAACATGTTGGATAACACGGTAATGGCCGTAACCGGTATCCACAAATTCGTTATCGGGGGACTTCAACGCTTGGTCATCAAGTTGGAACAACCAACTTGGCGAGCGTGGAGAAACCCAGAAACGAAGAGGTGAGTTGGTTTTATCAACCTTTGCGCAGATTGACGCAATTTTATTGAACGACGGCAGCACCCCAACTTATGTTGGACCAGGGCGCACGTCAGTAGTTGATCTTACTTTTGCGAGCCGAACCGTAGCAAGATCATTTAAGTGGGAGGTGTTATCTAGCTATATGAACTCTGATCATCGTGCAATACGAATAGATCTTGAGACGCAAAGCGTGCGTAATCTGTCCCGACCCATAACGGGATGGAGCATCAAGTATTTTAGCAAAGATATATTTGAAGTTATGATGCAAGCCGCTTTTGAGACTGAGGTCACAACAAGCGAAGACTTAATGCGTATACTTGTCACGGCGTGTAATGCGACGATGACTAAACGTAAGAGGTACACTCTAACAAGAGTGCATTTTGGTGGACGTTAGAGATTGAGGCACTTCGCAAAGAGTGCAAACACCGCGATCGATTAGCGCAAAGAGCTTTTAATACTGATCTCTATTCTACTTTTAGGGACGAGTTCAAGGTGGCACGGAATGCCCTCAAGCGATTGATCAAGCATACCCGACAGAGGAAGTGGAAAGAGTTCCTGGGAACAGCGAACAACGCATCATTTGGTATTGTATATCATACGTTCAAGAAAGTGGCCGAGGGTTCGATTGGACCCCGAACCATGACATTGGACGAGTTTAGGGAAGTGGTGAGCGAGCTTTTCCTACTCACCCAAACACGGTGTGGCCTGAATATCGTATCGATCAGCCACGAGAGTTTGAAAGGGTAACTAATGATGAGATTCTTGCGGTTGCCAGGAGACTACCCAACAAGAAGGCGCCGGGACCAGATGGTATCCCGAATGAGGCGCTGAAAGTTGGTATGTTGACTGCAACCGATGCATTTTGCAGGGTTTACCAAGGCTGTTTAGAGAACGCGAAGTTCCCCGATGAGTGGAAAAGGCAGAGGTTGGTGTTAATACTGAAGCCGAACAAACCACCAGGGGAACCGGGTTCAGTTCGCCCCATTTGTCTACTAGACGGGGCAGGTAAAGGTTTAGAACGCATCATAGTGCAACGGCTAAATGCACACATCGAGGAGGTCAACGGACTGTCTGACGACCAATTTGGTTTCAGAAGTCGTCGATCTACAGTTGATGCGATTCAACGGGTAGTGGACATTGTTTCGGTAGCTAGAAGTAGAAACAGATACAGTGGACGGTATTGTGCAGTTGTTACATTAGATGTTACTAATGCTTTTAACAGTGCTTCGTGGTTGGCGATTGCAAATGCTTTACAGAGAATTAACACTCCTAAATATCTTTATGATATCATTGGTGATTATTTTAGGAATCGTGTGCTGATGTATGATACCACAGATGGACCGGCAGAGATTGCAGTCACATCGGGTGTACCTCAAGGCTCGGTACTTGGCCCAACGTTATGGAACCTCATGTACGACGGAGTCCTACGAGTTGCAATGGTGGAAGGTGCACGGATTATCGGCTATGCAGACGATATAGTACTGTTGGTGGAAGGTAATTGTGTTGATGATATTGAAATTCTCGTTTCCAGTCAGATTCGCATCATCGACCGATGGATGACCGACAACGGATTAAAGATAGCCCCGACCAAGACCGAGTTTATTATGGTCAGTTCCCATCAGAGGATACAGCATGGGGCTATCAGGGTAGGTGATCACGTAGTACATTCGTCGCGCAGCTTAAAGTACTTGGGGATGGTCCTAGATGACCGCCTCGATTACACTTCACACATCAGGTATGCGGTGGAGAGAGCGACGAAGCTATGGACCACCTTGGTAAGGATGATGCCTAATAAGGCAGGTCCGAGTAGTAATGCTAGGCGAGCAATTGCTCTTACTGTTGTGGCGAAGGTCCGGTATGCCTCGCCCATTTGGTGTCATACCCTTAGATTTGCTAACCGTAGACAATGGCTACGTCGGTTTTACCGGCCAGTAGTCCAGCGAGTTATCTCTTCTTTCAGGACAACTTCTCATGATGCAGTCTGCGTGCTTGCGGGAATGATCCCGCTTCATCTCCTCCTGGACGAGGACTCCAGGACTTTTCATCGGAGACGAGCAGAGAACATCGCCGGATCGGTTGCACGTAACATGGAACGTGTCACAACTATGGAACGATGGCAACGAGAATGGGATGAGAGTGTTCACGGTCGGTGGACATACCGTCTCATACCCGACGTCAACAGATGGATAAGTAGAAGATTTGGTGGTGTAGATTTCTTTCTTTCTCAGTTTCTTTCCAGCCATGGCTTCTACGCCTACCAGCTTCATCGGATGCAGTTAACGGGTTCGCCGCTATGTGATGCGTGCGAGGAACCTGAGGACGCCGAACACACGATATTCCAT
>NW_024412096.1:382500-392500 GCF_016920715.1 Anopheles arabiensis | reverse complement strand
TAGTAGGATGTCTTGTGCATGTGACGTGTTGACCTGGTTTGGTCGGTGTGTCGTCGTGTACGAGATGACCTACTTACCCGTTAGTTTTCCAAGTTGTATCATGTGTTGACTTAGTTGACGTGTCATGTGCTTGGATGATTAGCGTACGGGTCATGTATGGTGCGCTTGCTTCAGTTGAAGGGATGTACTAGTACAGTTGTGTTAATTGTTTATTTCACGATCTGGTCTTTTGGCTGGATCGTGAAAAAACGCTAAGTCCCAAATCCTGAACTCGAGAAGAAAGCGCCAATGACAACGTTTTTGACTGGAGCTCCCTAGCATTCGGCTTTTTCTACTTTGAAGGGATGTACTGTTGTATGAATTGTTTATTCACGAACTGGTCGTTTGATTGGATCGTGAAAAAATCGCTCAGTCCCAAATCCTGAACTCGACAGGAAAGCGCTGATTGCAAACATTTTGACTGGAAGTCCCTTGAAAATGGCGTTTTCGTTATTGGCATTATGTGGCACGTTTATTGTGGCTAGAACATTAATTATTCACCAAATGGCACCAAAGCTTGGCAAAAGTCGCGAAACACTCCTATCTCGACGCACCAGCAATCGCAACTTGATGCAAAATAAATTGCACGAGCTAATGATACTTGTACCATGCACAGTACACCGTACCAAAATATACCCCTGAAAGTGTGCAATTTGGTGCTACCCTAGGGAATATGTATGGGGAAGCCTAGCTACGTGTGTCGCACGTTCCAAGTTGCATGGACGTCGAACAGAGGCATGCAAAAGCACCTATCTAGGGAATTACTCTACGTTCTAGTAGCAAGTGCGATTTTCCGGTCCAGCACGGCAGTACGCCTGCACGCATACACTCCATGTACCAGAAATGTACCAACCTAGGCGTTGCTCAGTAGCTTTTAGCGGCACATAGAAAAAGTATTCGAGTTCAGATTTTTGTGACTTAGCGTATTTTTAAAACTAATAACGAAAATTAAATTTTAAATCGGTAAACGGCTAGGAGTTGCTCAGTAGCTTTTGGCGGCACATAGAAAAAGTATTCGAGTTCAGATTTTTGGGACTTAGCGTATTTTTAAAACTAATAACGAAAATTAAATTATAAATCGGTAAACGGCTAGGAGTTGCTCAGTAGCTTTTTGCGCAACGTGGCAAAAGTATTCGAGTTCAGATTTCTTGGACGTAGCGTATTTTTCAATCATAATAAACCGAATCAAACATAACAATGATGAAACTTACACCATGTCCCAAGGTTGTGCACAAAACGTAACGATAAAGTGCTGGCGAAGTTAGAGGTGCACCAAAATTGTGTACCGATCAGGGAAAGTACTCTACGTTCCTATGATTTGGGTGAAAAGTGTTGATTAACTGCTGGTAAGAATAGACAGTTGCTTATCATACACATCGCAAACGAACACCCCTTAGTGAGCATTAGCAAAAGTCAATGGCACAAAGCAATTGCAATACAAACTGATCAAGTACATTAAAGAACGCTAAGTACCAGGACTTCTTTCCAAGAATGGTGTCCGCGACGGGAGGGCAAGCGTCCTTCCCAGGTTTTCCTAGTAAACCTTGTATGGTAAACATACCCAAGCGTGTCTGTAAGCACGCAACGAAAGTCACGAACGGGCACATACCTAGGGAATGTACTCTACGTACTTGGACTTTTGTCCAAGAATGGTGTCCGCGACGGTCGGGCACTGCGACGCAATAACCAAATCCTAGGATTGTAACTTTAGTGTGCACAAACATAAACATTAACGCGTTCGCTCGGGCTGCGCCGTCCGTGTTGAACACAAATGTGGGTGATTATATGCGTGGAGGGACAAAAACATACGAGGAGGAGACAGTTTTCTGCACGATGTGCACAGAGCTCATTTCGTCGTCCCGGGCGAATGGAAAAACACAAACATCGCGAGTATCGTTCTAGGTTTCTGTCTATAAAAGGGCAGGCCAAAAGGTGACCGGTTGAGATAAGCATTTTAAGCATACAAACACTTTATTGGAACTTTTGATACAAAAACAAGGTACGTACATGTAGGTTGTACCAACATGGACATCTATGAACGCGTACGCTCGGGCTGCGCCCTCCGTCTTGTACTTTCCTGATCGGTACACAGTTTTGGTGCACTGCTATTCCGACCGGCAACTTGTACCAACATATACATCCATGAACGCGTAAGTAGTGTACTTTCCCTGATCGGTACACACTGTTGGTGCACGGCATAAGAAAAGAGCTAAAATGGTCAAACTCAATCCATTTCAACAATAGATAGTCGATAGTAGCTGTGCCGATGAAGTAGGGCACGATGCAAGTTAATGTTGTTTAATGAATAACATGTCCGCCATACATTTCAGTACAAAATTGCTCGGTCAGACCTACAAAGTGCTATATCTCGAATACGAGGCGTCGGACTGGGGGTTGTAGAACAATTTTAAGTTCGTCTAATGATTCTACATCCGATTCTGGATAGCGGTTTTTGACCACTTTTCAATATTTTGTGACACCCCGAACCTAGGGGCAGCTCCTAGCTTTTTTCAAAAATGTGCACCGAACGGGCCGGAGAGCTCGTGTGGCTCAAAACATGTTTTTCGCTAAAACACCTCAAAACGTGTAAGGAACGCACCCTAGATGATGAAAAGTGCAATCAGAATGTCAATCGACAACTTTGTTGGGGGTACCATTTTACTCTACGGGCCAGTAGCTTAGGCGCGCCAACAGCGCTTTCCTTTCGGGTTCCCATTTTTGCCCTCCTGGGATTATGATCATTTGTTCATTGCCTACTATAGGGAGGGTACCTTGCTACGAGGTCAAACATGAAGATTGCACCAAATCGTAGTTTTTACCTCTATTTAGTCGTAGGAGCATGGTTTGCAGTGGCAGTGGGTCATTAAGCCCCCGTTTGGGTCATACGTCCCCTCCGCGATAAAAATCGTCGTATGCCTATAGTCCGAACTAATGAAGCAAAAGTGGTGTCTGGTGGGCTCTGCCGATGATTTTAACCTATGATTTTGAGCTTCCACCCTATCAAAACGTTCCTGGAGCAGTACATCACGGGTCTACGGACCCAAAGACTTCGTCGTGATGGTTTCTAGTAAAAAGTTGTAACAGCTAAGGGTTTTGAATACGCGTATATTAACCATTGCTTGAAACTAAGCTTCGTTGTCTTTAAACTCTGCAAGACCAATCGAACTTCTTAGGGAAACCCGAAGGATTCACGCTAAGCTCGATGAGCTATAATGGGTAGTGGTGCATGATCTGGTGTTCCTTGGATCTAATCCAATGAATAAATTTATGAGGGTATATATGGTGCAGGGCACAAAGCGTGATGAAACCGGGTCTCCCTACCAAATGTGGCATATTTTTTCCCTGAGAGCGAAGCTCAGACCCACGTAGGGGAGAGCGAAGTGGAACTTAAATGTTCTATGCAGCAAATGTTCGCCATGCGGATAAACAAGTTGGAATAGTTCAATGTAGTGTAATGCAAACACGAATCGCAAATAACGATACGGGACCCAGAAGCAATTCTGCGGATCCCTCGGGGGAGTGGTGAGTTGATATAAATTAGAGGTGAAAGTCCAAGTTGTTCAAGCTCCGGCTCGGCAGCCGATACGAGGTTCCTGTTGGGCTTTGTACATCGCGCAGAGGCGCCGTTCGGTTCTAACAATGATTCCCGCCACCATGTTCCATGCGTGCAGAGATCCGTTAGAGCTCGTTCAATGTGTCCCGCCGTGATTACGAAAAAGTCCAACAGTTGACCAAGTTGGGGGTGCGTCAAGTAAACGCGCAGAGATGCCGTTCGGTTTAGAGCAATGTCTCCCGTATCACGTTGGAGTTCTTCCACTAGTGCAGAGATCGCTGAACCGTTCAATGTGTCCCGTCGTGGTGTGCTTGTACCGAACACTTAGGATACACCATGCTTTGTTGGTTTGGGATAGGAGTGGTCGCGCAACTGCCTCCACGCCGCAAAGTGCCAGTTCGGATTGAAGGTCAACTTTAGCCGTTCAATGCATCAGTCGGTGGGTGTTCAGATGGCATCACAACTTCCCTAGGTGCTTAAGTTGGTTGGGTTGTAAAACATGTGCACATGCGCAGAGTATCGTGCGTACTAGCAAAGTCTCCCGTCACGGTGGTTATGAATGAGTTCCATTCAGTGCAGAGAGATCGTTAGTGCGTGCAATGTGTACCAGTCGATGTGTCGTACCGGAATACAACCCCGCTTAGAGGCCCGTCGCTCGAAGAGGACAAGCAAGAGTGCGCAGAGTGCCGTACTGGCCTAGCAATGTCTCCAGACAGACGTAGGAACACCCGACGCAGTGCAGAGAGTAGATCCGCTAGCCGTGTGCAATGCATCCGACGTTGTCTGCTTGTGCAGTCTATCGAGTGGCGCCAACGACGCTCCGGCGTCACAGAACAAATCTCGGTGGTCACGGGGGACTTGCGCCTCGCGTGATCAAGAGTGTAGTTCGTGTTCAAGCAATTGACTCGAATTCTGGTTGATCCTACCAGTGATATACGCTCGTCTCAAAGGTTAAGCCATGCATGTCTAAGTACAAGCTTCCTAGAAAGTGAAACCGCATAAGGCTCAGTATAACAGCTATAATTTACAAGATCCTCATCCAAACAGTTACTTGGATAACTGTGGAAAAGCCAGAGCTAATACATGCATTATGCCGGGACTGTTGGCCTCCGGGTCGGCGGAACTGGTGCACTTATTAGTTAAACCAA
The DNA here is from genome assembly GCF_016920715.1 of Anopheles arabiensis. Classification (NCBI taxonomy): domain Eukaryota; kingdom Metazoa; phylum Arthropoda; class Insecta; order Diptera; family Culicidae; genus Anopheles; species Anopheles arabiensis. Next base: position 387,760 of record NW_024412096.1, on the reverse strand, counting down.
TCGCCTCCGGGCGCTTTGAGTTGAAATCTGGATAAGGATGCCGATCGTACGGTCGCTTGCGACTGACGACAGATCTTTCAAATGTCTGCCCTATCAACTATTGATGGTAGTGTAGAGGACTACCATGGTTGCGACGGGTAACGGGGAATCAGGGTTCGATTCCGGAGAGGGAGCCTGAGAAATGGCTACCACATCCAAGGAAGGCAGCAGGCGCGTAAATTACCCAATCCCGGCACGGGGAGGTAGTGACGAGAAATAACAATATGGACCTCTCTAACGATGGTCCATAATTGGAATGAGTTGAGCATAAATCCTTTTGCAAGGATCAAGTGGAGGGCAAGTCTGGTGCCAGCAGCCGCGGTAATTCCAGCTCCACTAGCGTATATTAAAGTTGTTGCGGTTAAAACGTTCGAAGTTGATACCCCGTCCAGACTCGCGTCCGTCGCGGGCGCCCGGCCTCTCGGTTGGGACCGTCCGTGTACGCGCTCGCGGCTGCGACTCACAATGGTGTACCTGGGCGTTCTACTCCGTGACGGGTCAGGACTTGTCGCCGCGACCTCGTCGGTCAAGGTCTTGTTCGACCCAGCTTCATGGTGCCCGGGAACTCTCGTTTACCTTGAACAAATTAGAGTGCTCAAAGCAGGCTAGTTCAAAGCGTCCGGTCCTCCGGGGCCGGCGTTGGCCGAGAATAATTTTGCATGGAATAATGGAACATGACCTCGGTCTGAGTGGTTTCGTTGGTTTGTAATAGACCAAGAGGTAATGATTAACAGAAGTAGTCGGGGGCATTGGTATTACGGCGCGAGAGGTGAAATTCGTAGACCGTCGTAGGACCCACAGAAGCGAAAGCGTTTGCCAAGGATGCTTTCATTAATCAAGAACGAAAGTTAGAGGATCGAAGGCGATTAGATACCGCCCTAGTTCTAACCGTAAACGATGCCAATTAGCAATTGGGAGACGCTACCTACCTTCGGTGCTCTCAGTAGCTTCCGGGAAACCAAAATCGGGTTCCGGGGGAAGTATGGTTGCAAAGTTGAAACTTAAAGGAATTGACGGAAGGGCACCACAAGAAGTGGAGCTTGCAGTCGCAATCGAGAGCTCGACCCGAACGGACGTGTTTGCGCAGTGCTCCGTGTGGTGAGAGGGTGTTCGTGAGAGCGAGAGAGACGGAGCGAGTGACATCCGTGTATCGAATAATAGTGAGCGTGTGTATGCGAAGCGGAAGCGAGGGTGAACTTTTGGAACTATCTGGAACTTTCTCGGCTGTGGCCGTGCGTGGTTTTCTTTTGCCCGTGCGTTTGTGTATGCGTTTGTGAGTGTGTGCGCAAGCGAGTGGAACATTCTCGGCTGTTGACGCGCGTGGCGCTTCGTTGTCCGGGCTTGTGTTTCGTGTAAGCGAGTGTGTGCGCGAGAACAAGGAGAGTTTTCTGGAACTATCTGGAAATTTCTCGGCCGTTGACGCGCGCGGTGCTTCGTTGCCCGCGCGTGTGCTTCGTGAAAGCGTGAGTGTGTGCGCGAGCTAGTGTAGAATATTTTGGAATCATCTAGAACTTTCTCAACAGTTGCCGTGCGTGGCTTCCTTTTGCCCGCGCGGGTGTGCATGCGTTTGCGAGTGTGTGCGCAAGCGAGTGGAACATTCTCGGCCGTTGACGCGCGCGGTGCTCCGTTGCCCGCGCGTGTGCTTCGTGAAAGCGTGAGTGTGTGCGCGAGCGAGTGTAGAATACTCTGGAACTATCTAGAACTTTCTCGACAGCTGCCGCGCGTGGCTTCCTTTGCCCGCGCGTGTGTGTATGTGTGTGTGAGTGTGTGCGCAAGCGAGTGGAACATTCTCGGTCGTTGACGTGCGCGGTGCTCCGTTGCCCGCGCGTGTGCTTCGTGAAAGCGTGAGTGTGTGCGCGAGCGAGAGTAGAATACTCTGGAACTATCTAGAACTTTCTCGACAGTTGCCGCGCGTGGCTTCCTTTTGCCCGCGCGTGTGTGTATGTGTGTGAGTGTGTGCGCAAGCGAGTGGAACATTCTCGGCAGTTGCCGCGTGTGGCGCTCCGTCCCTCGCGCGCGCGAGAAGAATTTTCTTGAATTATCTAGAACTTTCTCGACAGTGTGTGCGCAAGCGAGTGGAACATTCTCGGCTGTTGCCGCGTGTGGCGCTCCGTTGCTTGCGCGTAGTGTTCCGTGTCACTGTGTGTGCGCTTCTCATAGCATCACAGCGCCGGGGAAATTCGTGGTGGCGGGGGGGGGTAGCAACCCGCCACCATGGATAAGCAACTGAGAGGAAGGACCATATCGGTCGATGAGCGTCCTGCGGTCGTTATAAGGAAGCTGGTAAGCGAGAAAAAACTCGGGACCATCGTCGAGGAACCGTCATCGGCAGGAGTGCCAGCGAGGACCATGGCGACGGGAGGAGTGAAATCGGCGGGAACGGCGACGAAACTGGCGACTTCAACACCGGTTTCCACCGGAGAAGTGCGTCGGATGCTGGCGGATGCAAAAGCTGACAATGAGACGATGGTCGGCATTGTCAAGCGGTTGGAGGAGCAAATCCAGTTGCTGCGCTTGCAAATGGAGGCCTCCAACGAGCAGCTGAAGGAAGCGCAAAGGGAGGTAAGAGAGGCGCGCGAAGAAGCTCGGGTACGCGAAGCGGAACACCGCGAAGAGCTTCGCAAGGAGAAGGAGCTGTTCAACGCTCTTCTAGCGCAAACCCTCGGTGGAACCAGCGGAGCTCGGCTAGAGAGCCAGCAGGAACTGCAGCGAGAGCAGGAGCTGCTTCGGAGGATGGAAAGCCAGCAACGACAGGAACAGCGGCAACAGCTGGAAGATCAACAGCGCCAAAGGTGGCGTCAGCAGCAGCAGAAACAACAACGGCAGCAGCGGCTACCTGCGCAGCAATGGCCGACGGTGCAGCAGAGCGTGCGTGCTCAGCGTCAGGGCGTGACGGAGTCGGCATCCTTGGCGGTACCGGACGAGGCAGGAACGTGGGTGGAGGTCGTTCGCGGCAATCGGCGCGAGAATAAGCAGAACGGAGTGAATCTGCCCCAGCAGTCAGCTCAGCGGCAGCCAGCACACCGGCAGCATCAGCAGTGGCCGCACCAGCAAAATGGGCAGCAGCAGCAGCAGCGGATGGGCATTCATCAGCAGGAGAAGCGGCGTCCGCGACGAAAACGCCCGGATGAAATCGTCGTTGTGCCCGCCCCAGGAGTGTCCTTCAAGGAAATGTATGTGAAGATACGGACCAACCCGCGGATTGCCGATTTCCAGCGGCAAATTGGGGTTGGCAGAAGAACGCCGAGGACCACCTCCTGCTGCCTTTGTCCCGCGACGTCGATAGCGCGGCGCTGAAGGACATCATCCAGGAGGTCATCGGGGAACGTGGATCGGTAACCGTCAAAACAGAGATGGCTGAGGTCGTCCTGACTGGAATCGACAACATGATCGACGAGGAGGCGATCAAAAGGCGCTCATGACCACTCTTGGAAAGCAGTCATTGGTGGCCACCGTGAACCTTTGGGAGCGCCGAGACATGACGAAGCGGGCTCGCGTGCGCCTCCCACGAGCAGAAGCGGAACTTGTCAAAGATCGTCGACTGGAGCTGGGCTACACGTATTGTTCGGTACATGAAGCCCCAAAAGTATCGGGTCAGCTGACTCGCTGCTTCCGGTGTCTGGAGCGGGGACACATCGCCGCGACGTGCACGGGTGAGGATCGGTCCAAGCGTTGTATACGGTGTGGTGACCAAACTCACAAGGCGTCGGGTTGCACCAACGAGATCAAGTGCATGCTGTGTGGCGGCGCCCACCGTATTGGTGCCGCAGCCTGCGGTGGACAACCCTCGAACTGAAATGGAAGCGCTACAGATCAACGTCAATCGCAGTAGGAGCGCGCAAGACCTGGCGCTCAACACGATGCGGATGGAGCAGGCGGATGTCTGTCTGATGGTGGAGCTGCACAGTGTCCCCAGGAACAATGGGAACTGGGTGGCCGACAGGGACGGAAGGTGGCCATCATAGCCAGCAGCGAAACGTACCCGGTTCAGCAAGTGGTCTCCGTGACGCAGTCTGGGATCGCGGCTGCCCGGATCAATGGTGTGCTCTTCATATGTTGCTACGTGTCGCCCTCAGCGGGCGTCTCTGAGTTCGAGGAGGTAATGCAGCGCATCGATGTGCTGGCGAGAGGTCACCCGCGCGTCGTCTTTGCGGGGATCTCAATGCGTGGCACACTGTTTGGGGAAGTGGCCGCACCAACGCAAAGGGAGAGGCTGTGGTCCAGCTCGTCGACAGCTTGGGGCTCGAGGTGTTAAACACCGGCACCGCCCCAACCTTCCTAGGCAATGGAGTGGCTCGCCCGAGCGTGGTGGACGTTGCCTTCGCCAGCCGCAGCATCGCCGGAGTTAACACCATTCCGGAGCATCGGTGGAGGATTATGAGCAGATACTCGTACAGTGACCACGTGTACATTCGGTTTGCTGTAGGGGAGCTGTTCCAGCGGTTAGCGGCAGATAGTCGTCGACAGGAGGGTCCTTCCACGCGAGAAAGCGGCACGAGATGGCGTAGCCGTCAGTTCGATGCCGAGCTTTTCGGTGTAGCGCTCGACGTAGCTTCGTTCGCAGAGCGGGTTACAAATGCCGAAAGCCTGGAGAGAGTCATGACGGAAGCAACAACCTCCGGCCGTTAGAAGGAGGATGATGGGGTAGGAAGTGCATGGGACAGCAAAGGGTATGGCGCAGAAGAAAAATAAAAAAAATGCGTTGGGGTTTTTATTCCGTAAGGAAAAAGAATAAGGAACGAAATAAATAAATACCAAGAAAGGCGATGTCACAAGTGACACATACTCCTGGTTCCAAGCCCCGCTAGGGAACGGGTCCAGGAGCAGGAGTGGGGATTTAACGTTAAGTTTATCTTACAAATAAATCCTTAAGCATTAAAAAAAAAAAAGAAGTGGAGCTTGCGGCTTAATTTGACTCAACACGGGAAAACTTACCAGGTCCGAACTTATTGAGGTAAGACAGATTGATAGCTCTTTCTCAAACTTAAGGGTAGTGGTGCATGGCCGTTCTTAGTTCGTGGAATGATTTGTCTGGTTAATTCCGATAACGAACGCGACTCAGTCAAGCTAACTAGAACGCTGTCAGTAGTGTGCCTCCGGGCGCACCTGACGTTAGAGTGGCGGGTGTCCTCACGGGTGCCCGTCACTTAGTTTGCCCTGCTTAGCGGGACAACTTGTGTTTAGCAAGATGAGATTGAGCGATAACAGGTCCGTGATGCCC
>NW_024412096.1:367500-375000 GCF_016920715.1 Anopheles arabiensis | reverse complement strand
CCGCTTGCTAGCTCGAATTGCTCGGCTGAGCTCTGCCCTTGCTGTCCTGTGCTCAGCTGCTGCTATGCTGCGCTCCTCCAAATCAGCCGTCCGCAGCATCCGGTCACGGGCAACCTCGCAGTTGTTCCTCAGGCGAGCCAGGAGGAGACCACCAAAATGTGTTACGGTGCGGGTCTTGGTGCACTCGGGTAACCCGTTGCATCGTCTCGTCGCAGGCCTTCAACATGGCTGCGATCATACCCTCCTGGGTCGATGCGCGTTGGACAAAGTCCGCAGCGAACAGCGCCTCGAGGAATGAGGAAGGAGAAAACTGCGAGGTCTTCCATCTACGGCCAGCGTGACGCACACGCCTCTGGCTAGCGGAAGCACCCTGCCGCGATGACGGTTGCCGCTGATGTTGCTGCTGCTGCTGTTGCGATGGCTGCTGTTGCTGCTGCTGCTGCTGAAGTGACTGCTGCTGCTGCGCAGAGGACTGTTGCGCTGGCTGCTGCTGGTCCTGCAGCTGCTCGGGCGATGCTGGTGTTCCTCCCACGGTGTAGAGAACATAGCGGTGGTCTGACGCGGTGTATCTTGTGCTAACAACCCAGGTGTCAGGGCGAGCGATCGTCGGGCTCGCGAATGCCACATCCACTATACTCGGGAGAGCCACCCCGTTGCCATCAAACGTGTATTCCCGACCTTGATTAATCACGATTAGGCCAAGCTGCTCCACCATTCCGTGCAGCTCTTCCCCGCGGTCGCAAGTCCTCGGGCTGCCCCACCTCATGTCTGGCGTTAAAATCGCCGGCGACGACGACTTGAGGGTGGGAGAAGCCTTCGAGTTCTATTGCTTCCAAGAAGCGCTCGAACTCTGCGAGGTTAAGGCTTGGTGGAGCATAGCAGCTGATAAAACCACTCCGCCGATCTGCGCTGCAACCAACCCCTGAGCTTCACTGCACCACACCCGCTGTATTGGTAGCTCACCGACAGCTACCACCGCTACCGCCTTGCAGCTGCTGAATGCCCACCGGCCGTTGTTTTCAGGTGGGCGCAGAACATCAGAGAGAATGAGCACGTCTGCTTTCTCCTCTCTGGCAGCTTGCAGCACCAGGTTCTGGGCATCACGGCCATGGCCCAGGTTCGCCTGCAGAACTTTCAGGGCCGGGAACATCGTTGGGCCGAACGAGCACATTCGCTGTGGCCTATGTGGTGAGCGCCACCGCACAGTGCGCACTTTGCCTCATTCTGGCAGGATCGTGCTTTGTGTCCGGTAAGCCCACAGCGGATGCACAGATTCTGTCGATCTGCGGTGGAACGGCAGTTCGAGGCGATGTGGCCCATCTCCAGACAGCGGAAACAGCGCTGTCGCTCTGGAGGCGTTGGTGGGGCTGCTCGAACCTTGCTCACACAGTCGCACAGGAACAGTTTAAGTCCTTCCAACTGCCGAGCCGACTTCACAGGTAGCCGGATGCGTGCTCGCTTCGAACCATCCGGTAGTTCCCAAATGCTGGCAGAAACAACTCCAGCACTTGCGCCAATCTTAGCATCGAGGGCAGCAATGATATCTTCCTCCGTAGCAAGGGGATCGATATCGACTACCAGCAGCTCACCCATTTCTGTGACAAGCCGACTGACGCCTGCGTCGCCGATGATTTGCGGACGCCTTCCAGCATAAGCGGAGCGTTTGCCGTCTTGCTCAGCTCCATACGTAGCAGCCTGGCATGAGTTCGGCGGCCCTGCTTAATATGCCCTTTCATTTCGCTGTGAGCCGCGTCCAGACGAATGGCTTCGCGCACCTTCTCGTAGATGCCATCCCAGGTTTCGCCTTCACTGGGAGACACCTCGATGATGTCGGGCCTCGGCTTTCGCTTACGATGTTGCTGATGTTGCTGCTGCATACGCTCCTGCTGCTGCTGCTGCGAGCCGGCGACCGCCTGTCGCTGTGGCTGACGCTGCTGCTGCTGCTGCTGCTGCTGCTGTTGCTGTTGCTGCTGCTGCTGGGAACGTGGCTTACCCGTAGCTTTTCCGCGATATCTACGCCGCACGACCTCACTAAAGGTGAGTTCCGGCACAACGTCTACGCGGACGGCTGTCGATGCCTCGCTGCGCGGCGGCATGACTGCGCGCGACGTCGACGCGCGGGGCTGCTCCTGCTCGTGCTGGTTCCGCTGCTGCTGTTGTTGTTGCTGCAGCTGCGGCGCAGAGGGTCGGCGCGGCAGCGGGAGTCGGAGGTTGGCGCGGACTAGCTGACGGTTGTCCGCCGGCAACCTTTGCTGCCAGAAGAGAGTTGAGCACGTCTCGGTCGCGCTGATGTGCGGCGGCGAGCTTCTCCATCTGTGCCTCCAACTTCTCCTCTCGTCGTTTTGCCTCCTCCTTTTCCTCTTGTAGCAGTTGGCACATGCCAGTTATCTGCTCGGAGAGGCGAGCATTTTGCTCCTTCATTTCTGCATTCTGCTCCTCTAGTCGTTGGATTGTTGCCTTAAGCAACTCGAGCTCCGGTGTGGCCGTGGCGGCCTTGGATGCCACGGCGGGCTTGTTGTTGCCTGTGACACTGACCCTAGGCAGCGCCACTCGAGGCTCGGTCACAAACAGCTTCGAGCCAGATGCCAAGCTGCTACGGCAGTCCACAGAGACTGACCTCGCACTCGCGCGCGTTGACATCCCGGATGATGCCATCATCTTTGCCGACTTTCAGGTTGGTGGGTTAAATAACCCTGGGGTCGATGTGACCCCGGGGGTCGGTTGACCCCGGGGGGTCGAGATGACCCCAAGTATGCAGCGCCGTCTAGCTGGTGTTCTGCCGCTCAATCGCTGCTGTAGAATCCTTCTTCCACGCTGGTTTTCCACTATGGTCCGACTTGCGACCCCCCTGGTGGGCTGGGGGGGAGGGGTGGCGGGTGGCGAAAAATTACGAGAGGGTGCGTCGCTCACGTGGGGAATGGATCCGCACCAATCCCGAATTTTTTCCGGCACTTTTCACGTCCAAATTGCGCTGCCCGCTTTTTCGACCCTTTTGGACCTATTTTAGGGATTTTCGAAAAATTCGAGCAGTTTTCGAGTTGCTCGAACTACTCGAATCGAGCAGATTCGAGCTGCCGCGGGCACTACACTTCTTCCCCGAATTTTCTGCGCACTTTTTGTAAACTCGAGCACTTTTCGAGCAGTAACGGACTTTTCAAATTTTTGCCCCTTGGGAACTGCTCCCTGGACAAAATTTGTCCCTTGGGTATTATAGAACTGTCACCAAGAAACGTCAAAAATTTTTTCACGATTTTCACAAATTTTTTGATGCAATCTTATTGTACGCATAAAAACAAGCACAACGGTGAAAACCGCACACGAATCCGAGCAAAACTCGCGGAGTTATTCGCGATTTGCTATTTATTTCGATTTTTCCGAAAGCACGTGCTCCGGCGGTAGCACCCCGACACTTTTATTTTCTCGTTTTTCACCGATTTTCGTTCTGTTTCTTTTAAATTCACGTTCAGCGTCACTACGCGCACCTTTAAAATCACATCCGGCACGAATCCGTGCGTTTTTCACTGAGTTATTCACATTCAAAGTTCCCCATACAAATTGTATGGGGATGTACTACACTTTTATGCACTTTAAACTTCTCAAAACGTCTCGAAAACACTTTTAAACGCTTTAGAAGCGTCGAATTATCCAGAATCGAGTGTTTCCGGCGCTGATATCACACAGTTTTGCGCATTTTTCCACACCCGGAAATTTGGTGCTACCGGGGGGCAAATGTACACAGAACAACACGAATTTTTAAAGCGCAAAAATCACAGAAATTCGACCAAATAACACTATCTATAGGTAAATTGGGTGCTCTGAACACGATTTTGAGGGTTTCAGAGCGATCCGAGGCCGTTTTACACACTTTTTTTGCACACTTTGTCGGAGCGTGTTTACATACGTCTGTACCCGACGGCTACTCGATGAACACTCACAGGGATAACTGGCTTGTGGCCGCCAAGCGTTCATAGCGACGTGGCTTTTGATCCTTCGATGTCGGCTCTTCCTATCATTGTGAAGCAAAATTCACCAAGCGTAGGATTGTTCACCCTTTCAAGGGAACGTGAGCTGGGTTTAGACCGTCGTGAGACAGGTTAGTTTTACCCTACTGGTGTGTGCTTATAGTCGCTATCTTAACGGAATTCCTGTGCAGTACGAGAGGAACCACAGGTACGGACCACTGGCTCAATACTAGTCCGACCGGACTTTGGTATGACGCTACGTCCGCTGGATTATGCCTGAACGCCTCTAAGGTCGTAGCCAATCCGAGCTGATAGCGCTTCTCAAACCCATTAGGTGTTCGGAAGCTAGCGGGCCTAACAACCCTCTGAGATCCGTTGGAGTCTGCGTCTGCAGCCCGGCGTCTCATCCCGCTATACCTAGGCCGCAATGAGTGGAGTTCGCTGCACGTGTTAGTACCGTAACTGGGAACGCCGTTGGCTTGAGCTCTGCCCAACGTGGATATACCTAGTTTCGACACCTATCAACCGCCCGCAAACGACGGGACTTCAGGCTGGGAGCTGCGAGTTGTAGAGATGCGTTCGCATCGATCCTCTCAGGCGACCCATGCTTGGTGGTTTGTCCGTGTGCCCCTTCCTCGATGTGCGCAAGCTCGTCTTGGTCTGGGGACCACGTCGACACAGGGGATACTCTTGTGAGAGCATGAGTGTACTAAGTTGAGTGTAGCAAGGGAACGCGTGCCCCTTCCTCGTTGGCGTAACTAACCATCTTGGTCTGGGGACCGTGGTACCGTGCTCTGGTGAAGCTTGGTGCGTGCTCCTTCCTTGTCAGACGAGTGACTTGACCTGGTCTGGAGACCGTTCCTTTATACTAGTGGACAAGAGTTGGCTACTTCCGTGTCAGACGAGTGACTTGACATAGGATGGAGAAGGACACTTAACACTAATGAGCTTGTCGGCGTGCCTCGTTCTCGACTTGATTGTCTTGATGTGAGGACCGTGCGGACCACACCAGTAAGCTTACACATGCTCGTTACAAGTTGTATAAGTTGACCCGTTTGGCCCGGTTGCCTTGCACATGATGGTGTTGACCATGTTCGGTTAACAGGTCGTGTGTCGAGGTGGTCGGCCTTGGTAGTAGGATGTCTTGTGCATGTGACGTGTTGACCTGGTTTGGTCGGTGTGTCGTCGTGTACGAGATGACCTACTTACCCGTCAGTTTTCCAAGTTGTATCATGTGTTGACTTAGTTGACGTGTCATGTGCTTGGATGATTAGCGTACGGGTCATGTATGGTGCGCTTGCTTCAGTTGAAGGGATGTACTAGTACAGTTGTGTTAATTGTTTATTTCACGATCTGGTCTTTTGGCTGGATCGTGAAAAAACGCTAAGTCCCAAATCCTGAACTCGAGAAGAAAGCGCCAATGACAACGTTTTTGACTGGAGCTCCCTAGCATTCGGCTTTTTCTACTTTGAAGGGATGTACTGTTGTATGAATTGTTTATTCACGAACTGGTCGTTTGATTGGATCGTGAAAAAATCGCTCAGTCCCAAATCCTGAACTCGACAGGAAAGCGCTGATTGCAAACATTTTGACTGGAAGTCCCTTGAAAATGGCGTTTTCGTTATTGGCATTATGTGGCACGTTTATTGTGGCTAGAACATTAATTATTCACCAAATGGCACCAAAGCTTGGCAAAAGTCGCGAAACACTCCTATCTCGACGCACCAGCAATCGCAACTTGATGCAAAATAAATTGCACGAGCTAATGATACTTGTACCATGCACAGTACACCGTACCAAAATATACCCCTGAAAGTGTGCAATTTGGTGCTACCCTAGGGAATATGTATGGGGAAGCCTAGCTACGTGTGTCGCACGTTCCAAGTTGCATGGACGTCGAACAGAGGCATGCAAAAGCACCTATCTAGGGAATTACTCTACGTTCTAGTAGCAAGTGCGATTTTCCGGTCCAGCACGGCAGTACGCCTGCACGCATACACTCCATGTACCAGAAATGTACCAACCTAGGCGTTGCTCAGTAGCTTTTAGCGGCACATAGAAAAAGTATTCGAGTTCAGATTTTTGTGACTTGGCGTATTTTTTAAAACTAATAACGAAAATTAAATTTTAAATCGGTAAACGGCTAGGAGTTGCTCAGTAGCTTTTGGCGGCACATAGAAAAAGTATTCGAGTTCAGATTTTTGGGACTTAGCGTATTTTTAAAACTAATAACGAAAATTAAATTATAAATCGGTAAACGGCTAGGAGTTGCTCAGTAGCTTTTTGCGCAACGTGGCAAAAGTATTCGAGTTCAGATTTCTTGGACGTAGCGTATTTTTCAATCATAATAAACCGAATCAAACATAACAATGATGAAACTTACACCATGTCCCAAGGTTGTGCACAAAACGTAACGATAAAGTGCTGGCGAAGTTAGAGGTGCACCAAAATTGTGTACCGATCAGGGAAAGTACTCTACGTTCCTATGATTTGGGTGAAAAGTGTTGATTAACTGCTGGTAAGAATAGACAGTTGCTTATCATACACATCGCAAACGAACACCCCTTAGTGAGCATTAGCAAAAGTCAATGGCACAAAGCAATTGCAATACAAACTGATCAAGTACATTAAAGAACGCTAAGTACCAGGACTTCTTTCCAAGAATGGTGTCCGCGACGGGAGGGCAAGCGTCCTTCCCAGGTTTTCCTAGTAAACCTTGTATGGTAAACATACCCAAGCGTGTCTGTAAGCACGCAACGAAAGTCACGAACGGGCACATACCTAGGGAATGTACTCTACGTACTTGGACTTTTGTCCAAGAATGGTGTCCGCGACGGTCGGGCACTGCGACGCAATAACCAAATCCTAGGATTGTAACTTTAGTGTGCACAAACATAAACATTAACGCGTTCGCTCGGGCTGCGCCGTCCGTGTTGAACACAAATGTGGGTGATTATATGCGTGGAGGGACAAAAACATACGAGGAGGAGACAGTTTTCTGCACGATGTGCACAGAGCTCATTTCGTCGTCCCGGGCGAATGGAAAAACACAAACATCGCGAGTATCGTTCTAGGTTTCTGTCTATAAAAGGGCAGGCCAAAAGGTGACCGGTTGAGATAAGCATTTTAAGCATACAAACACTTTATTGGAACTTTTGATACAAAAACAAGGTACGTACATGTAGGTTGTACCAACATGGACATCTATGAACGCGTACGCTCGGGCTGCGCCCTCCGTCTTGTACTTTCCTGATCGGTACACAGTTTTGGTGCACTGCTATTCCGACCGGCAACTTGTACCAACATATACATCCATGAACGCGTAAGTAGTGTACTTTCCCTGATCGGTACACACTGTTGGTGCACGGCATAAGAAAAGAGCTAAAATGGTCAAACTCAATCCATTTCAACAATAGATAGTCGATAGTAGCTGTGCCGATGAAGTAGGGCACGATGCAAGTTAATGTTGTTTAATGAATAACATGTCCGCCATACATTTCAGTACAAAATTGCTCGGTCAGACCTACAAAGTGCTATA
>NW_024412096.1:355000-357500 GCF_016920715.1 Anopheles arabiensis | reverse complement strand
TGTACTGTTGTATGAATTGTTTATTCACGAACTGGTCGTTTGATTGGATCGTGAAAAAATCGCTCAGTCCCAAATCCTGAACTCGACAGGAAAGCGCTGATTGCAAACATTTTGACTGGAAGTCCCTTGAAAATGGCGTTTTCGTTATTGGCATTATGTGGCACGTTTATTGTGGCTAGAACATTAATTATTCACCAAATGGCACCAAAGCTTGGCAAAAGTCGCGAAACACTCCTATCTCGACGCACCAGCAATCGCAACTTGATGCAAAATAAATTGCACGAGCTAATGATACTTGTACCATGCACAGTACACCGTACCAAAATATACCCCTGAAAGTGTGCAATTTGGTGCTACCCTAGGGAATATGTATGGGGAAGCCTAGCTACGTGTGTCGCACGTTCCAAGTTGCATGGACGTCGAACAGAGGCATGCAAAAGCACCTATCTAGGGAATTACTCTACGTTCTAGTAGCAAGTGCGATTTTCCGGTCCAGCACGGCAGTACGCCTGCACGCATACACTCCATGTACCAGAAATGTACCAACCTAGGCGTTGCTCAGTAGCTTTTAGCGGCACATAGAAAAAGTATTCGAGTTCAGATTTTTGTGACTTAGCGTATTTTTAAAACTAATAACGAAAATTAAATTTTAAATCGGTAAACGGCTAGGAGTTGCTCAGTAGCTTTTGGCGGCACATAGAAAAAGTATTCGAGTTCAGATTTTTGGGACTTAGCGTATTTTTAAAACTAATAACGAAAATTAAATTATAAATCGGTAAACGGCTAGGAGTTGCTCAGTAGCTTTTGCGCAACGTGGCAAAAGTATTCGAGTTCAGATTTCTTGGACGTAGCGTATTTTTCAATCATAATAAACCGAATCAAACATAACAATGATGAAACTTACACCATGTCCCAAGGTTGTGCACAAAACGTAACGATAAAGTGCTGGCGAAGTTAGAGGTGCACCAAAATTGTGTACCGATCAGGGAAAGTACTCTACGTTCCTATGATTTGGGTGAAAAGTGTTGATTAACTGCTGGTAAGAATAGACAGTTGCTTATCATACACATCGCAAACGAACACCCCTTAGTGAGCATTAGCAAAAGTCAATGGCACAAAGCAATTGCAATACAAACTGATCAAGTACATTAAAGAACGCTAAGTACCAGGACTTCTTTCCAAGAATGGTGTCCGCGACGGGAGGGCAAGCGTCCTTCCCAGGTTTTCCTAGTAAACCTTGTATGGTAAACATACCCAAGCGTGTCTGTAAGCACGCAACGAAAGTCACGAACGGGCACATACCTAGGGAATGTACTCTACGTACTTGGACTTTTGTCCAAGAATGGTGTCCGCGACGGTCGGGCACTGCGACGCAATAACCAAATCCTAGGATTGTAACTTTAGTGTGCACAAACATAAACATTAACGCGTTCGCTCGGGCTGCGCCGTCCGTGTTGAACACAAATGTGGGTGATTATATGCGTGGAGGGACAAAAACATACGAGGAGGAGACAGTTTTCTGCACGATGTGCACAGAGCTCATTCGTCGTCCCGGGCGAATGGAAAAACACAAACATCGCGAGTATCGTTCTAGGTTTCTGTCTATAAAAGGGCAGGCCAAAAGGTGACCGGTTGAGATAAGCATTTTAAGCATACAAACACTTTATTGGAACTTTTGATACAAAAACAAGGTACGTACATGTAGGTTGTACCAACATGGACATCTATGAACGCGTACGCTCGGGCTGCGCCCTCCGTCTTGTACTTTCCTGATCGGTACACAGTTTTGGTGCACTGCTATTCCGACCGGCAACTTGTACCAACATATACATCCATGAACGCGTAAGTAGTGTACTTTCCCTGATCGGTACACACTGTTGGTGCACGGCATAAGAAAAGAGCTAAAATGGTCAAACTCAATCCATTTCAACAATAGATAGTCGATAGTAGCTGTGCCGATGAAGTAGGGCACGATGCAAGTTAATGTTGTTTAATGAATAACATGTCCGCCATACATTTCAGTACAAAATTGCTCGGTCAGACCTACAAAGTGCTATATCTCGAATACGAGGCGTCGGACTGGGGGTTGTAGAACAATTTTAAGTTCGTCTAATGATTCTACATCCGATTCTGGATAGCGGTTTTTGACCACTTTTCAATATTTTGTGACACCCCGAACCTAGGGGCAGCTCCTAGCTTTTTTCAAAAATGTGCACCGAACGGGCCGGAGAGCTCGTGTGGCTCAAAACATGTTTTTCGCTAAAACACCTCAAAACGTGTAAGGAACGCACCCTAGATGATGAAAAGTGCAATCAGAATGTCAATCGACAACTTTGTTGGGGTACCATTTTACTCTACGGGCCAGTAGCTTAGGCGCGCCAACAGCGCTTTCCTTTCGGGTTCCCATTTTTTGCCCTCCTGGGATTATGATCATTTGTTCATTGCCTACTATAGGGAGGGTACCTTGCTACGAGGTCAAACATGAAGATTGCACCAAATC
>NW_024412096.1:345000-350000 GCF_016920715.1 Anopheles arabiensis | reverse complement strand
CGCGACGTCGATAGCGCGGCGCTGAAGGACATCATCCAGGAGATCATCGGGAGAGTGGATCGGTAACCGTCAGAACAGAGATGGCTGAGGTCGTCCTGACTGGAATCGACAACATGATCGACGAGGAGGCGATCAAAAGGCGCTCATGACCACTCTTGGAAAGCAGTCATTGGTGGCCACCGTGAACCTTTGGGAGCGCCGAGACATGACGAAGCGGGCTCGCGTGCGCCTCCCACGAGCAGAAGCGGAACTCGTCAAAGATCGTCGACTGGAGCTGGGCTACACGTATTGTTCGGTACATGAAGCCCCAAAAGTATCGGGTCAGCTGACTCGCTGCTTCCGGTGTCTGGAGCGGGGACACATCGCCGCGACGTGCACGGGTGAGGATCGGTCCAAGCGTTGTCTACGGTGTGGTGACCAAACTCACAAGGCGTCGGGTTGCACCAACGAGATCAAGTGCATGCTGTGTGGCGGCGCCCACCGTATTGGTGCCGCAGCCTGCGGTGGACAACCCTCGAACTGAAATGGAAGTGCTACAGATCAACGTCAATCGCAGTAGGAGCGCGCAAGACCTGGCGCTCAACACGATGCGGATGGAGCGGGTGGATGTCTGTCTGATGGTGGAGCTGCACAGTGTCCCCAGGAACAATGGGAACTGGGTGGCCGACAGGGACGGGAAGGTGGCCATCATAGCCAGCAGCGAAACGTACCCGGTTCAGCAAGTGGTCTCCGTGACGCAGTCTGGGATCGCGGCTGCCCGGATCAATGGTGTGCTCTTCATATGTTGCTACGTGTCGCCCTCAGCGGGCGTCTCTGAGTTCGAGGAGGTAATGCAGCGCATCGATGTGCTGGCGAGAGGTCACCCGCGCGTCGTCTTTGCGGGGGATCTCAATGCGTGGCACACTGTTTGGGAAGTGGCCGCACCAACGCAAAGGGAGAGGCTGTGGTCCAGCTTGTCGACAGCTTGGGGCTGGAGGTGTTAAACACCGGCACCGCCCCAACCTTCCTAGGCAACGGGTGGCTCGCCCGAGCGTGGTGGACGTTGCCTTCGCCAGCCGCAGCATCGCCGGAGTTAACACCATTCCGGAGCATCGGTGGAGGATTATGAGCAGATACTCGTACAGTGACCACGTGTACATTCGGTTTGCTGTAGGGGAGCTGTTCCAGCGGTCAGCGGCAGATAGTCGTCGACAGGAGGGTCCTTCCACGCGAGAAAGCGGCACGAGATGGCGTAGCCGTCAGTTCGATGCCGAGCTTTTCGGTGTAGCGCTCGACGTAGCTTCGTTCGCAGAGCGGGTTACAAATGCCGAAAGCCTGGAGAAAGTCATGACGGAAGCTTGTGACGCAGCCATGGCGCGAGTGTTCCCTTCACAAGGTCACTCGGGACGACCTGCGTATTGGTGGACGCCAGCAATCGAGGTCCTGTGTGAGAACTGCCGCCTCGCTAAGGAACGCCTTGAAACTGCCATCGACGAGGAAGAGCAAATCGCCGCAGCCAGCGACCTTCTCCAGGTGCGTACCGCCCTGGATTCAGCCATCACCACCAGCAAGAAGGAGCACTTCGATGAAATGCTGCGGGGCCTCGCGGAAGACGAGACGGGACAATGGTACCGCAACGTACTAAGCCGCCTTCGTGGAAGCTGGACGGCGAGAGAGCGCGATTCATCGGTGCTAGAGGGCATCGTTTCCACTCTGTTCCCCCAGCATCCTCCGGTTGACTGGCCAGCGTCACCAGACCAAGTCCTGGAGAGGGGAGAGGAGGAACCAGTTCGGGACGTTAATGAACAGGAGCTGTTGGACATCGCGAGCTCGCTGAACCCGAGGAAGGCTCCAGGACTGGATGGTGTGCCAAACGCCGCTTTGACGGCCGCCATCCGGAAGCATACGGACATCTTCAAGAAGTTGTTCCAGGAATGCTTGGACAACGAGCGGTTCCCGGATGAGTGGAAGAAGCAGAAACTGGCCCTGATCCCCAAGCCGGGCAAGCCACCGGGGCTCGCTTCATCCTTCCGCCCGATTCTGCTGCTGAACAACCCGGGCAAAGCGTACGAGCGGTTGCTGCTGTCGCGAATAAATGATGTCATCGAGGCTCCTGAATCACCGAGGTTGGCAGAAAACCAGTACGGGTTCAGGAGGGGCCGTTCGACAGTGCAGGCGATTCAGCTGGTGGTGGATGCAGGCCGTCACGCGATGTCATTTGGCCGCACCAACAACAGGGACAAACGCTGCCTTCTAGTAGTGGCGCTGGATGTGCGTAATGCATTTAACACTGCCAGCTGGCAGTGCATCGCTACGGCGCTGGAGGACAAAGGCGTGCCGAGGCAGCTCCGCAACATCCTGAGAGACTACTTCGAAAACAGGGAGCTCGTCTATGACACCGCAGACGGGCCCGTTACACGCCGAGTGACTGCAGGTGTTCCACAGGGGTCCATTCTGGGCCCGACCCTGTGGAACATCATGTACGACGGCGTGTTGCGGGTCGAGCTTCCTGAAGGGGCTAGCGTCATCGGCTATGCGGATGACATAGTGGTCATGGCACGGGGTTGCACACCAGAGGAGGCGGCATCGGTGGCTGAACAGGCAGTGGACGCGATTGCGGCTTGGATGGAGGACCATCACCTGCAGCTCGCTCCGGAGAAGACGGAAGGAGTAATGATCTCCAGTCTGCGAAGAGGTCAACTGAGGGTGCCGTTCCGCGTCGGGGACACCATCATACACAGCAAACAGTCGATCCGGTATCTGGGGTCCAGATCCATGACCACCTGTCGTGGAAGCCGCACGTGGAGCTGTCGACGGCTAAAGCCCTCCGCGTGGTAGGTGTGGTCACCGCAGTAATGAGGAACCACAGTGGGCCCCAGGTGGCCAAGCGTCGGCTGTTGGCGGCAGTGGCGGAGTCGATCATCCGGTATGCTGCCCCGTGTGGTCCGAGGCGACGGATCTGCAGTGGTGCCAGAGGAAGCTGGCCCAGGTGCAGCGGCCCCTGGCTCGCGGTGTCACCAGCTCGTTCGTGTCGGTGGCATATGAGACCGGAGTTGCACTGGCAGGCCTTGTGCCGTTCAGGCTGCTGGTACGGGAGGACGCAAGGTGCCATCGGAGGCTCCTAGCTGCCCCGGGCGCCAGCCGCAAGGACATCCGGCTGGAAGAAAGGCAGGGGACTCTCCAGGAGTGGCAGCGAGCGTGGGATGCGGCGGCCGCAGCTCCAACGGCCAGTCGGTATGCGGTCTGGGCCCACCGAATGATCCCGGACCTGCACTTGTGGACGAGTAGGCGACATGGAGAGGTTGATTTCCACCTCTCACAGGTATTAACCGGACACGGATATTTCCGGGAATACCTCCATGTCTGCGGTTTTGCCCCATCGGCGGAATGTCCACGGTGCCCGGGGTCGGTTGAATCGGTGGCGCACGTGCTGTTCCAGTGCGAGGTCTTCCACGAGATCCGGGTGGAGCTGTTGGGCTACGGCACCAGCGACCCAGTGAACGAGGACAATCTCGGCATGAAGCTGCTGGAGAGCCCCGAGCGGTGGAACAGCATCCAGGAAGCTGCACGCAAAATCACGAAGGTGTTGCAACAGCTTTGGTGTGAGGACGAGCTGCAGCTCAACCTCCAGGCACACCTTGCAGCACTACCGACGAGACCAGCAGCGGTAGACGCCAGTCCGCTGGATGGAGAGCAGGTGTCGGTTGATGGGGTGGCTGAACTCTTTCGTTCCAACCGAGGTCGAGCCAGACGGACCAGAAGAGGTCGCCGGAGGGCGGAGGAACGGGCGGAAGTGCGCCTTGCATCCGCAATGGCAGCAGCCGAACGAGAACGTGAGGACTCCATCCTAATGGCAGCGGTGCGGGCGGAGGAAGCAGGAGAAGCACCACCACCCATCCCCATGGGAAGACGCGGACTGCCTCCATCTCCGAGGATGGTAAGAGCGCGGCACGAACGGAGACTGTATCTCCAACGTCTCTACCGTCAACGCGCCAGGAAGGGACTCTACCACCAGTCCCACACGGTAGAAACCGGAGGAGCAGGTCGGCCCCTTCGGAAGCCGATACCATCCGACGGCGGATGAGAAGGCGTGAAATGGAGCGGCTACGCCGAGTAGCGCGAAGGGTGCCGTCCAATCAGGGAGTACGTGAGGCGCTATCCGCCGACGGCCTGGCAGCCATCACTGAAGCAACAACCTCCGGCCGTTAGAAGGAGGATGATGGGGTAGGAAGTGCATGGGACAGCAAAAAAGAGTACGGCGCAGAAGAAAAATAAAAAAAAAATGCGTTGGGGTATTAATTCCGTAAGGAAAAAAAAAGGAACGAAATAAATAAATATCAATAAAGGCGATGTCAAAAGTGACACATACTCCTGGTTCCAAGCCCCGCTAGGGAACGGGTCCAGGAGCAGGAGTGGGGATTTAACGTTAAGTTTATCTTACAAATAAATCCTTAAGCATTAAAAAAAAAAAAAAAAAGAAGTGGAGCTTGCGGCTTAATTTGACTCAACACGGGAAAACTTACCAGGTCCGAACTTATTGAGGTAAGACAGATTGATAGCTCTTTCTCAAACTTAAGGGTAGTGGTGCATGGCCGTTCTTAGTTCGTGGAATGATTTGTCTGGTTAATTCCGATAACGAACGCGACTCAGTCAAGCTAACTAGAACGCTGTCAGTAGTGTGCCTCCGGGCGCACCTGACGTTAGAGTGGCGGGTGTCCTCACGGGTGCCCGTCACTTAGTTTACCCTGCTTAGCGGGACAACTTGTGTTTAGCAAGATGAGATTGAGCGATAACAGGTCCGTGATGCCCTTAGATGTTCTGGGCTGCACGCGTGCTACAATGTGAGCAGCAGCGTGTTCTCGCCTTATGGCGCCCCCATTCCGAGAGGAACGGGAAATCACCC
The DNA here is from genome assembly GCF_016920715.1 of Anopheles arabiensis. Lineage (NCBI taxonomy): Eukaryota > Metazoa > Arthropoda > Insecta > Diptera > Culicidae > Anopheles > Anopheles arabiensis. The sequence goes on along the minus strand of NW_024412096.1, from coordinate 345,118 downwards.
AAATGCTCATTTAGTAGGGATTGGGGACTGCAATGGTCCCCATGAACCTGGAATTTCTAGTAAGTGCTAGTCATTAGCTAGCGCTGATTACGTCCCTGCCCTTTGTACACACCGCCCG
>NW_024412096.1:335000-337500 GCF_016920715.1 Anopheles arabiensis | reverse complement strand
TTTTGTCCAAGAATGGTGTCCGCGACGGTCGGGCACTGCGACGCAATAACCAAATCCTAGGATTGTAACTTTAGTGTGCACAAACATAAACATTAACGCGTTCGCTCGGGCTGCGCCGTCCGTGTTGAACACAAATGTGGGTGATTATATGCGTGGAGGGACAAAAACATACGAGGAGGAGACAGTTTTCTGCACGATGTGCACAGAGCTCATTTCGTCGTCCCGGGCGAATGGAAAAACACAAACATCGCGAGTATCGTTCTAGGTTTCTGTCTTTAAAGGGCAGGCCAAAAGGTGACCGGTTGAGATAAGCATTTTAAGCATACAAACACTTTATTGGAACTTTTGATACAAAAACAAGGTACGTACATGTAGGTTGTACCAACATGGACATCTATGAACGCGTACGCTCGGGCTGCGCCCTCCGTCTTGTACTTTCCCTGATCGGTACACAGTTTTGGTGCACTGCTATTCCGACCGGCAACTTGTACCAACATATACATCCATGAACGCGTAAGTAGTGTACTTTCCCTGATCGGTACACACTGTTGGTGCACGGCATAAGAAAAGAGCTAAAATGGTCAAACTCAATCCATTTCAACAATAGATAGTCGATAGTAGCTGTGCCGATGAAGTAGGGCACGATGCAAGTTAATGTTGTTTAATGAATAACATGTCCGCCATACATTTCAGTACAAAATTGCTCGGTCAGACCTACAAAGTGCTATATCTCGAATACGAGGCGTCGGACTGGGGGTTGTAGAACAATTTTAAGTTCGTCTAATGATTCTACATCCGATTCTGGATAGCGGTTTTTGACCACTTTTCAATATTTTGTGACACCCCGAACCTAGGGGCAGCTCCTAGCTTTTTTCAAAAATGTGCACCGAACGGGCCGGAGAGCTCGTGTGGCTCAAAACATGTTTTTCGCTAAAACACCTCAAAACGTGTAAGGAACGCACCCTAGATGATGAAAAGTGCAATCAGAATGTCAATCGACAACTTTGTTGGGGGTACCATTTTACTCTACGGGCCAGTAGCTTAGGCGCGCCAACAGCGCTTTCCTTTCGGGTTCCCATTTTTGCCCTCCTGGGATTATGATCATTTGTTCATTGCCTACTATAGGGAGGGTACCTTGCTACGAGGTCAAACATGAAGATTGCACCAAATCGTAGTTTTTACCTCTATTTAGTCGTAGGAGCATGGTTTGCAGTGGCAGTGGGTCATTAAGCCCCGTTTGGGTCATACGTCCCCTCCGCGATAAAAATCGTCGTATGCCTATAGTCCGAACTAATGAAGCAAAAGTGGTGTCTGGTGGGCTCTGCCGATGATTTTAACCTATGATTTTGAGCTTCCACCCTATCAAAACGTTCCCTGGAGCAGTACATCACGGGTCTACGGACCCAAAGACTTCGTCGTGATGGTTTCTAGTAAAAAGTTGTAACAGCTAAGGGTTTTGAATACGCGTATATTAACCATTGCTTGAAACTAAGCTTCGTTGTCTTTAAACTCTGCAAGACCAATCGAACTTCTTAGGAAACCCGAAGGATTCACGCTAAGCTCGATGAGCTATAATGGGTAGTGGTGCATGATCTGGTGTTCCTTGGATCTAATCCAATGAATAAATTTATGAGGGTATATATGGTGCAGGGCACAAAGCGTGATGAAACCGGGTCTCCCTACCAAATGTGGCATATTTTTTCCTGAGGCGAAGCTCAGACCCACGTAGGGGAGAGCGAAGTGGAACTTAAATGTTCTATGCAGCAAATGTTCGCCATGCGGATAAACAAGTTGGAATAGTTCAATGTAGTGTAATGCAAACACGAATCGCAAATAACGATACGGGACCCAGAAGCAATTCTGCGGATCCCTCGGGGAGTGGTGAGTTGATATAAATTAGAGGTGAAAGTCCAAGTTGTTCAAGCTCCGGCTCGGCAGCCGATACGAGGTTCCTGTTGGGCTTTGTACATCGCGCAGAGGCGCCGTTCGGTTCTAGCAATGATTCCCGCCACCATGTTCCATGCGTGCAGAGATCCGTTAGAGCTCGTTCAATGTGTCCCGCCGTGATTACGAAAAAGTCCAACAGTTGACCAAGTTGGGGGTGCGTCAAGTAAACGCGCAGAGATGCCGTTCGGTTTAGAGCAATGTCTCCCGTATCACGTTGGAGTTCTTCCACTAGTGCAGAGATCGCTGAACCGTTCAATGTGTCCCGTCGTGGTGTGCTTGTACCGAACACTTAGGATACACCATGCTTTGTTGGTTTGGGATAGGAGTGGTCGCGCAACTGCCTCCACGCCGCAAAGTGCCAGTTCGGATTGAAGGTCAACTTTAGCCGTTCAATGCATCAGTCGGTGGGTGTTCAGATGGCATCACAACTTCCCCTAGGTGCTTAAGTTGGTTGGGTTGTAAAACATGTGCACATGCGCAGAGTATCGTGCGTACTAGCAAAGTCTCCCGTCACGGTGGTTATGAATGAGTTCCATTCAGTGCAGAGAGATCG
>NW_024412096.1:322500-325000 GCF_016920715.1 Anopheles arabiensis | reverse complement strand
GCAACAACAACAACAACAACCATCGAGGTTGACCCCTGTTAGGGAAGCGGTGGAAAATATTCCAAGTCCGAGAAACGGACCGAATATTAATGAGGGTAGAATTAATAAGAGGAAGAAGAAGAAGAGCAAGAAGAAGCAGAATAAGCCCAGGAAGCGGCCTGAGGCTCTGCTGATATCGGACTGCACTTCCGAGGAGCTGGCGAAATTGCTCAAGGAAATGAAGCAGTCCGATGCTCTTAAATCGGTTGGAGAGACAATCTCTAAGGTCCGACGGGCCCAGAATGGAGGCATGTTGCTAGAACTTAAGCAGGGTAGTTCTGCTAGTGCAATTGCCCCAAAGGTTAAGGAAGCGGTGAAGGGCAAGGCGTCAGTGAGAACGCTAGCTCCTTCTAAAATGATTGAGATCATGCATCTCGATGAAATCACCACCCCAGAGGAGGTTGCGGAGTCTGTCAAAGCACAGCTCAACATCGAGATAGAAATAGATCGTATCAAAATGAAGAAAGGCCGCGCGGCCGGTACGCAGTGGGCACGGATCAACGTATCGCTGCCAGACTTTCAAAGCTTCCTGAATTTGGGAAAGCTGAAAGTTGGTTGGTCGATATGCCATATCCGCGAGGTTATGGAAGAGCAGAAATGCTATAAGTGTTGGAAGGTAGGCCATACGAGCTACCATTGTAGGGAACCAGACAGAAGTAATCTGTGCTGGAAATGCGGTTTGAGTGGACACAAGAAGCAAGCTTGTACCAACTCTGTCAAGTGTTTGGATTGCGGTACGAGGTCACAGAACCTTCACGCAACGGGCAGTTATATGTGTCCCCGAAGGCGAACGATTAGACCATAATGGTTAGGTTGCTACAACATAACCAGAATCATAGTTATGCTGCATTTCAGTTAATGTGGCAAACGATTAGGGAAGAATCTGCGGATATAGTGTTGATTGCAGATCCGTATCTGGCAACAACCAACGTCAAAGTGTTACGCAATGACGATAACACAGCAGCGGTAGTGGTTAACGCGGACTTACCAGTTAAGGTAGTCAGTAAGGCTCTGAAGGGTTTAATGATAGTTGACATAGGTGATATGCGAGTGGTTAGCGTTTACGCGCCACCTAGATTTAGTATGGAAGAGTTCCAGAACATGTTGGATAACACGGTAATGGCCGTAACCGGTATCCACAAATTCGTTATCGGGGGACTTCAACGCTTGGTCAGTAAGTTGGAACAACCAACTTGGCGAGCGTGGAGAAACCCAGAAACGAAGAGAGTGAGTTAGTTTTATCAACCTTTGCGCAGATTGACGCAATTTTATTGAACGACGGCAGCACCCCAACTTATGTTGGACCAGGGCGCACGTCAGTAGTTGATCTTACTTTTGCGAGCCGAACCGTAGCAAGATCATTTAAGTGGGAGGTGTTATCTAGCTATATGAACTCTGATCATCGTGCAATACGAATAGATCTTGAGACGCAAAGCGTGCGTAATCTGTCCCGACCCATAACGGGATGGAGCATCAAGTATTTTAGCAAAGATATATTTGAAGTTATGATGCAAGCCGCTTTTGAGACCGAGGTCACAACAAGCGAAGACTTAATGCGTATACTTGTCACGGCGTGCAATGCGACGATGACTAAACGTAAGAGTACACTCTAACAAGAGTGCATTTTGGTGGACGTTAGAGATTGAGGCACTTCGCAAAGAGTGCAAACACCGCGATCGATTAGCGCAAAGAGCTTTTAATACTGATCTCTATTCTACTTTTAGGGACGAGTTCAAGGTGGCACGGAATGCCCTCAAGCGATTGATCAAGCATACCCGACAGACGAAGTGGAAAGAGTTCCTGGGAACAGCGAACAACGCATCATTTGGTATGGTATATCATACGTTCAAGAAAGTGGCCGAGGGTTCGATTGGACCCCGAACCATGACATTGGACGAGTTTAGGGAAGTGGTGAGCGAGCTTTTTCCTACTCACCCAAACACGGTGTGGCCTGATTATCGTATCGATCAGCCACGAGAGTTTGAAAGGGTAACTAATGATGAGATTCTTGCGGTTGCCAGGAGACTACCCAACAAGAAGGCGCCGGGACCAGATGGTATCCCGAATGAGGCGCTGAAAGTTGGTATGTTGACTGCAACCGATGCATTGCAGGGTTTACCAAGGCTGTTTAGAGAACGCGAAGTTCCCCGATGAGTGGAAAAGGCAGAGGTTGGTGTTAATACCGAAGCCGAACAAACCACCAGGGAACCGGGTTCAATTCGCCCATTGTCTACTAGACGGGGCGGGTAAAGGTTTAGAACGCATCATAGTGCAACGGCTAAATGCACACATCGAGGAGGTCAACGGACTGTCTGACGACCAATTTGGTTTCAGAAGTCGTCGATCAACAGTTGATGCGATTCAACGGGTAGTGGACATTGTTTCGGTAGCTAGAAGTAGAAACAGATACAGTGGACGGTATTGTGCGGTTGTTACATTAGATGTTACTAATGCTTTTAAC
>NW_024412096.1:315000-317500 GCF_016920715.1 Anopheles arabiensis | reverse complement strand
TACCAGGACTTCTTTCCAAGAATGGTGTCCGCGACGGGAGGGCAAGCGTCCTTCCCAGGTTTTCCTAGTAAACCTTGTATGGTAAACATACCCAAGCGTGTCTGTAAGCACGCAACGAAAGTCACGAACGGGCACATACCTGGGAATGTACTCTACGTACTTGGACTTTTGTCCAAGAATGGTGTCCGCGACGGTCGGGCACTGCGACGCAATAACCAAATCCTAGGATTGTAACTTTGGTGTGCACAAACATAAACATTAACGCGTTCGCTCGGGCTGCGCCCTCCGTCTTGTACTTTCCTGATCGGTACACAGTTTTGGTGCACTGCTATTCCGACCGGCAACTTGTACCAACATATACATCCATGAACGCGTACGTAGTGTACTTTCCCTGATCGGTACACACTGTTGGTGCACGGCATAAGAAAAGAGCTAAAATGGTCAAACTCAATCCATTTCAACAATAGATAGTCGATAGTAGCTGTGCCGATGAAGTAGGGCACGATGCAAGTTAATGTTGTTTAATGAATAACATGTCCGCCATACATTTCAGTACAAAATTGCTCGGTCAGACCTACAAAGTGCTATATCTCGAATACGAGGCGTCGGACTGGGGGTTGTAGAACAATTTTAAGTTCGTCTAATGATTCTACATCCGATTCTGGATAGCGGTTTTTGACCACTTTTCAATATTTTGTGACACCCCGAACCTAGGGGCAGCTCCTAGCTTTTTCAAAATGTGCACCGAACGGGCCGGAGAGCTCGTGTGGCTCAAAACATGTTTTCGCTAAAACACCTCAAAACGTGTGAGAACGCAACCTAGCTCTTGTTTTCAAAGTTATGGCCATTTAAAGTGGGGTGGTTTTGCTTCAAAATAGCTATTTTACCCGTCCTATGGCCATGCTTTAAATTTTCACGAAAATGCCAGGTCAGACCTAGGGCGGGCCATATCTTGAATACTAAACGTCGCAGACATTGGTCGTAGAACAATTTTAAGTTCGTCTAATGATTCTACATCCGATTCTGGATAGCGGTTTTTGACCACTTTTCAATATTTTGTGACACCCCGAACCTAGGGGCAGCTCCTAGCTTTTTTCAAAATGTGCACCGAACGGGCCGGAGAGCTCGTGTGGCTCAAAACATGTTTTCGCTAAAACACCTCAAAACGTGTCGAGAACGCAACCTAGCTCTTGTTTTCAAAAGTTATGGCCATTTAAAGTCAGGTGGTTTTGCTTCAAAATAGCTATTTTACCCGTCCCTATGGCCATGCTTTAAATTTTCACGAAAATGCAAGGTCAGACCTAGGGCGGGCCATATCTTGAATACTAAACGTCGCAGACATTGGTCGTAGAACAATTTTAAGTTCGTCTAATGATTCTACATCCGATTCTGGATAGCGGTTTTTGACCACTTTTCAATATTTTGTGACACCCCGAACCTAGGGGCAGCTCCTAGCTTTTTCAAAATGTGCACCGAACGGGCCGGAGAGCTCGTGTGGCTCAAAACATGTTTTTCGCTAAAACACCTCAAAACGTGTAAGGAACGCACCCTAGATGATGAAAAGTGCAATCAGAATGTCAATCGACAACTTTGTTGGGGGTACCATTTTTACTCTACGGGCCAGTAGCTTAGGCGCGCCAACAGCGCTTTCCTTTCGGGTTCCCATTTTTGCCCTCCTGGGATTATGATCATTTGTTCATTGCCTACTATAGGGAGGGTACCTTGCTACGAGGTCAAACATGAAGATTGCACCAAATCGTAGTTTTACCTCTATTTAGTCGTAGGAGCATGGTTTGCAGTGGCGGTGGGTCATTAAGCCCCCGTTTGGGTCATACGTCCCCTCCGCGATAAAAATCGTCGTATGCCTATAGTCCGAACTAATGAAGCAAAAGTGGTGTCTGGTGGGCTCTGCCGATGATTTTAACCTATGATTTTGAGCTTCCACCCTATCAAAACGTTCCTGGAGCGGTACATCACGGGTCTACGGACCCAAAGACTTCGTCGTGATGGTTTCTAGTAAAAAGTTGTAACAGCTAAGGGTTTTGAATACGCGTATATTAACCATTGCTTGAAACTAAGCTTCGTTGTCTTTAAACTCTGCAAGACCAATCGAACTTCTTAGGGAAACCCGAAGGATTCACGCTAAGCTCGATGAGCTATTATGGGTAGTGGTGCATGATCTGGTGTTCCTTGGATCTAATCCAATGAATAAATTTATGAGGGTATATATGGTGCGGGGCACAAAGCGTGATGAAACCGGGTCTCCCTACCAAATGTGGCATATTTTTTCCCTGAGAGCGAAGCTCAGACCCACGTAGGGGAGAGCGAAGTGGAACTTAAATGTTCTATGCAGCAAATGTTCGCCATGCGGATAAACAAGTTGGAATAGTTCAATGTAGTGTAATGCAAACACGAATCGCAAATAACGATACGGGACCCAGAAGCAATTCTGCGGATCCCTCGGGGAGTGGTGAGTTGATATAAATTAGAGGTGAAAGTC
>NW_024412096.1:305000-307500 GCF_016920715.1 Anopheles arabiensis | reverse complement strand
GAGGAAGAAGAAGAAGAGCAAGAAGAAGCAGAATAAGCCCAGGAAGCGGCCTGAGGCTCTGCTGATATCGGACTGCACTTCCGAGGAGCTGGCGAAATTGCTCAAGGAAATGAAGCAGTCCGATGCTCTTAAATCGGTTGGAGAGACAATCTCTAAGGTCCGACGGGCCCAGAATGGAGGCATGTTGCTAGAACTTAAGCAGGGTAGTTCTGCTAGTGCAATTGCCCCAAAGGTTAAGGAAGCGGTGAAGGGCAAGGCGTCAGTGAGAACGCTAGCTCCTTCTAAAATGATTGAGATCATGCATCTCGATGAAATTACCACCCAGAGGAGGTTGCGGAGTCTGTCAAAGCACAGCTCAACATCGAGATAGAAATAGATCGTATCAAAATGAAGAAAGGCCGCGCGGCCGGTACGCAGTGGGCACGGATCAACGTATCGCTGCCAGACTTTCAAAGCTTCTTGAATTTGGGAAAGCTGAAAGTTGGTTGGTCGATATGCCATATCCGCGAGGTTATGGAAGAGCAGAAATGCTATAAGTGTTGGAAGGTAGGCCATACGAGCTACCATTGTAGGGAACCAGACAGAAGTAATCTGTGCTGGAAATGCGGTTTGAGTGGACACAAGAAGCAAGCTTGTACCAACTCTGTCAAGTGTTTGGATTGCGGTACGAGGTCACAGAACCTTCACGCAACGGGCAGTTATATGTGTCCCCGTAGGCGAACGATTAGACCATAATGGTTAGGTTGCTACAACATAACCAGAATCATAGTTATGCTGCATTTCAGTTAATGTGGCAAACGATTAGGGAAGAATCTGCGGATATAGTGTTGATTGCAGATCCGTATCTGGCAACAACCAACGTCAAAGTGTTACGCAATGACGATAACACAGCAGCGGTAGTGGTTAACGCGGACTTACCAGTTAAGGTAGTCAGTAAGGCTCTGAAGGGTTTAATGATAGTTGACATAGGTGATATGCGAGTGGTTAGCGTTTACGCGCCACCTAGATTTAGTATGGAAGAGTTCCAGAACATGTTGGATAACACGGTAATGGCCGTAACCGGTATCCACAAATTCGTTATCGGGGGACTTCAACGCTTGGTCATCAAGTTGGAACAACCAACTTGGCGAGCGTGGAGAAACCAGAAACGAAGAGTGAGTTAGTTTTATCAACCTTTGCGCAGATTGACGCAATTTTATTGAACGACGGCAGCACCCCAACTTATGTTGGACCAGGGCGCACGTCAGTAGTTGATCTTACTTTTGCGAGCCGAACCGTAGCAAGATCATTTAAGTGGGAGGTGTTATCTAGCTATATGAACTCTGATCATCGTGCAATACGAATAGATCTTGAGACGCAAAGCGTGCGTAATCTGTCCCGACCCATAACGGGATGGAGCATCAAGTATTTTAGCAAAGATATATTTGAAGTTATGATGCAAGCCGCTTTTGAGACCGAGGTCACAACAAGCGAAGACTTAATGCGTATACTTGTCACGGCGTGTAATGCGACGATGACTAAACGTAAGAGTACACTCTAACAAGAGTGCATTTTGGTGGACGTTAGAGATTGAGGCACTTCGCAAAGAGTGCAAACACCGCGATCGATTAGCGCAAAGAGCTTTTAATACTGATCTCTATTCTACTTTTAGGGACGAGTTCAAGGTGGCACGGAATGCCCTCAAGCGATTGATCAAGCATACCCGACAGAGGAAGTGGAAAGAGTTCCTGGGAACAGCGAACAACGCATCATTTGGTATTGTATATCATACGTTCAAGAAAGTGGCCGAGGGTTCGATTGGACCCCGAACCATGACATTGGACGAGTTTAGGGAAGTGGTGAGCGAGCTTTTCCTACTCACCCAAACACGGTGTGGCCTGAATATCGTATCGATCAGCCACGAGAGTTTGAAAGGGTAACTAATGATGAGATTCTTGCGGTTGCCGGGAGACTACCCAACAAGAAGGCGCCGGGACCAGATGGTATCCCGAATGAGGCGCTGAAAGTTGGTATGTTGACTGCAACCGATGCATTGCAGGGTTTACCAAGGCTGTTTAGAGAACGCGAAGTTCCCCGATGAGTGGAAAAGGCAGAGGTTGGTGTTAATACCGAAGCCGAACAAACCACCAGGGAACCGGGTTCAGTTCGCCCATTGTCTACTAGACGGGGCAGGTAAAGGTTTAGAACGCATCATAGTGCAACGGCTAAATGCACACATCGAGGAGGTCAACGGACTGTCTGACGACCAATTTGGTTTCAGAAGTCGTCGATCTACAGTTGATGCGATTCAACGGGTAGTGGACATTGTTTCGGTAGCTAGAAGTAGAAACAGATACAGTGGACGGTATTGTGCAGTTGTTACATTAGATGTTACTAATGCTTTTAACAGTGCTTCGTGGTTGGCGATTGCAAATGCTTTACAGAGAATTAACACTCCTAAATATCTTTATGATATCATTGGTGATTATTTTAGGAATCGTGTGCTGATGTATGATACCAC
>NW_024412096.1:297500-300000 GCF_016920715.1 Anopheles arabiensis | reverse complement strand
ATGTACTCTACGTACTTGGACTTTTGTCCAAGAATGGTGTCCGCGACGGTCGGGCACTGCGACGCAATAACCAAATCCTAGGATTGTAACTTTAGTGTGCACAAACATAAACATTAACGCGTTCGCTCGGGCTGCGCCCTCCGTCTTATACTTTCCTGATCGGTACACAGTTTTGGTGCACTGCTATTCCGACCGGCAACGTACCAACATATACATCGAACGCATGCGTAGTGTACTTTCCTGATCGGTTTTTACTGTTGGTGCACGGCATAAGAAAAGAGCTAAAATGGTCAAACTCAATCCATTTCAGCAATAGATAGTCGATAGTAGCTGTGCCGATGAAGTAGGGCACGATGCAAGTTAATGTTGTTTAATGAATAACATGTCCGCCATACATTTCAGTACAAAATTGCTCGGTCAGACCTACAAAGTGCTATATCTCGAATACGAGGCGTCGGACTGGGGGTTGTAGAACAATTTTAAGTTCGTCTAATGATTCTACATCCGATTCTGGATAGCGGTTTGACCACTTTTCAATATTTTGTGACACCCCGAACTGGGGCAGCTCTAGCTTTTTCAAAATGTGCACCGAACGGGCCGGAAGCTCGTGTGGCTCAAAACATGTTTTTCGCTAAAACACCTCAAAACGTGTAAGAACGCACTAGCTCTTGTTTTTCAAAAGTAGCTGGCCATTTAAAGTCAGACGGGTTTTGCTTCAAAATAGCAATTTTACCCGTCCCTGCCATACTTTAAATTTTCACGAAAATGCCAGGTCAGACCTAGGGCGGGCCATATCTTGAATACTAAACGTCGCAGACGGGGTCGTAGAACAATTTTAAGCTCGTCTAATGATTCTACATCCGATTCTGGATAGCGGTTTTTGACCACTTTTCAATATTTTGTGACACCCCGAACCTAGGGGCAGCTCCTAGCTTTTTCAAAATGTGCACCGATCGGGCCGGAGAGCTCGTGTGGCTCAAAACATGTTTTCGCTAAAACACCTCAAAACGTGTCGAGAACGCACCCTAGCTCTTGTTTTTCAAAAGTTATGGCCATTTAAAGTGAGAACGGTTTTTGCTTCAAAATAGCTATTTTACCCGTCCCTATGGCCATGCTTTAAATTTTCACGAAAATGCCAGGTCAGACCTAGGGCGGGCCATATCTTGAATACTAAACGTCGCAGACATTGGTCGTAGAACAATTTTAAGTTCGTCTAATGATTCTACATCCGATTCTGGATAGCGGTTTTGACCACTTTTCAATATTTTGTGACACCCCGAACCTAGGGGCAGCTCCTAGCTTTTTCAAAAATGTGCACCGAACGGGCCGGAGAGCTCGTGTGGCTCAAAACATGTTTTCGCTAAAACACCTCAAAACGTGTCGAGAACGCACCCTAGCTCTTGTTTTCAAAGTTATGGCCATTTAAAGTGAGGTGGTTTTGCTTCAAAATAGCTATTTTACCCGTCCCTATGGCCATGCTTTAAATTTTCACGAAAATGCCAGGTCAGACCTAGGGCGGGCCATATCTTGAATACTAAACGTCGCAGACATTGGTCGTAGAACAATTTTAAGTTCGTCTAATGATTCTACATCCGATTCTGGATAGCGGTTTTTGACCACTTTTCAATATTTTGTGACACCCCGAACCTAGGGGCAGCTCCTAGCTTTTTCAAAAATGTGCACCGAACGGGCCGGAGAGCTCGTGTGGCTCAAAACATGTTTTCGCTAAAACCCCTCAAAACGTGTAAGGAACGCACCTAGATGATAAAAGTGCAATCAGAATGTCAATCGACAACTTTGTTGGGGGTACCATTTTTACTCTACGGGCCAGTAGCTTAGGCGCGCCAACAGCGCTTTCCTTTCGGGTTCCCATTTTTGCCCTCCTGGGATTATGATCATTTGCTCATTGCCTACTATAGGGAGGGTACCTTGCTACGAGGTCAAACATGAAGATTGCACCAAATCGTAGTTTTTACCTCTATTTAGTCGTAGGAGCATGGTTTGCAGTGGCGGTGGGTCATTAAGCCCCGTTTGGGTCATACGTCCCCTCCGCGATAAAAATCGTCGTATGCCTATAGTCCGAACTAATGAAGCAAAAGTGGTGTCTGGTGGGCTCTGCCGATGATTTTAACCTATGATTTTGAGCTTCCACCCTATAAAAACGTTCCTGGAGCAGTACATCACGGGTCTACGGACCCAAAGACTTCGTCGTGATGGTTTCTAGTAAAAAGTTGTAACAGCTAAGGGTTTTGAATACGCGTATATTAACCATTGCTTGAAACTAAGCTTCGTTGTCTTTAAACTCTGCAAGACCAATCGAACTTCTTAGGGAAACCCGAAGGATTCACGCTAAGCTCGATGAGCTATTATGGGTAGTGGTGCATGATCTGGTGTTCCTTGGATCTAATCCAATGAATAAATTTATGAGGGTATATATGGTGCAGGGCACAAAGCGTGATGAAACCGGGTCTCCCTACCAAATGTGGCATATTTTTTCCTG
>NW_024412096.1:275000-290000 GCF_016920715.1 Anopheles arabiensis | reverse complement strand
TCAAACGCAAACGTCGTTTGACGGTAACGATGGATTCGGGCCGCAAACGCGAAAGGCAGAAGACCAGTGGCTGATGACCAACAGCCTGGTCCAAGTGGGTTGCAAAGGTTGCAACAACAACAACAACAACCATCGAGGTTGACCCCTGTTAGGAAGCGGTGGAAAATATTCCAAGTCCGAGAAACGGACCGAATATTAATGAGGGTAGAATTAATAAGAGGAAGAAGAAGAAGAAGAGCAGAAGCAGAATAAGCCCAGGAAGCGGCCTGAGGCTCTGCTGATATCGGACTGCACTTCCGAGGAGCTGGCGAAATTGCTCAAGGAAATGAAGCAGTCCGATGCTCTTAAATCGGTTGGAGAGACAATCTCTAAGGTCCGACGGGCCCAGAATGGAGGCATGTTGCTAGAACTTAAGCAGGGTAGTTCTGCTAGTGCAATTGCCCCAAAGGTTAAGGAAGCGGTGAAGGGCAAGGCGTCAGTGAGAACGCTAGCTCCTTCTAAAATGATTGAGATCATGCATCTCGATGAAATCACCACCCAGAGGAGGTTGCGGAGTCTGTCAAAGCACAGCTCAACATCGAGATAGAAATAGATCGTATCAAAATGAAGAAAGGCCGCGCGGCCGGTACGCAGTGGGCACGGATCAACGTATCGCTGCCAGACTTTCAAAGCTTCCTGAATTTGGGAAGCTGAAAGTTGGTTGGTCGATATGCCATATCCGCGAGGTTATGGAAGAGCAGAAATGCTATAAGTGTTGGAAGGTAGGCCATACGAGCTACCATTGTAGGGAACCAGACAGAAGTAATCTGTGCTGGAAATGCGGTTTGAGTGGACACAAGAAGCAAGCTTGTACCAACTCTGTCAAGTGTTTGGATTGCGGTACGAGGTCACAGAACCTTCACGCAACGGGCAGTTATATGTGTCCCCGAAGGCGAACGATTAGATCATAATGGTTAGGTTGCTACAACATAACCAGAATCATAGTTATGCTGCATTTCAGTTAATGTGGCAAACGATTAGGGAAGAATCTGCGGATATAGTGTTGATTGCAGATCCGTATCTGGCAACAACCAACGTCAAAGTGTTACGCAATGACGATAACACAGCAGCGGTAGTGGTTAACGCGGACTTACCAGTTAAGGTAGTCAGTAAGGCTTTGAAGGGTTTAATGATAGTTGACATAGGTGATATGCGAGTGGTTAGCGTTTACGCGCCACCTAGATTTAGTATGGAAGAGTTCCAGAACATGTTGGATAACACGGTAATGGCCGTAACCGGTATCCACAAATTCGTTATCGGGGGACTTCAACGCTTGGTCAGTAAGTTGGAACAACCAACTTGGCGAGCGTGGAGAAACCAGAAACGAAGAGGTGAGTTAGTTTTATCAACCTTTGCGCAGATTGACGCAATTTTATTGAACGACGGCAGCACCCCAACTTATGTTGGACCAGGGCGCACGTCAGTAGTTGATCTTACTTTTGCGAGCCGAACCGTAGCAAGATCATTTAAGTGGGTGGTGTTATCTAGCTATATGAACTCTGATCATCGTGCAATACGAATAGATCTTGAGACGCAAAGCGTGCGTAATCTGTCCCGACCCATAACGGGATGGAGCATCAAGTATTTTAGCAAAGATATATTTGAAGTTATGATGCAAGCCGCTTTTGAGACCGAGGTCACAACAAGCGAAGACTTAATGCGTATACTTGTCACGGCGTGCAATGCGACGATGACTAAACGTAAGAGGTACACTCTAACAAGAGTGCATTTTGGTGGACGTTAGAGATTGAGGCACTTCGCAAGAGTGCAAACACCGCGATCGATTAGCGCAAAGAGCTTTTAATACTGATCTCTATTCTACTTTTAGGGACGAGTTCAAGGTGGCACGGAATGCCCTCAAGCGATTGATCAAGCATACCCGACAGAGGAAGTGGAAAGAGTTCCTGGGAACAGCGAACAACGCATCATTTGGTATAGTATATCATACGTTCAAGAAAGTGGCCGAGGGTTCGATTGGACCCCGAACCATGACATTGGACGAGTTTAGGGAAGTGGTGAGCGAGCTTTTCCTACTCACCCAAACACGGTGTGGCCTGATTATCGTATCGATCAGCCACGAGTTTGAAAGGGTAACTAATGATGAGATTCTTGCGGTTGCCAGGAGACTACCTAACAAGAAGGCGCCGGGACCAGATGGTATCCCGAATGAGGCGCTGAAAGTTGGTATGTTGACTGCAACCGATGCATTGCAGGGTTTACCAAGGCTGTTTAGAGAACGCGAAGTTCCCCGATGAGTGGAAAAGGCAGAGGTTGGTGTTAATACCGAAGCCGAACAAACCACCAGGGAACCGGGTTCAGTTCGCCCCATTTGTCTACTAGACGGGGCAGGTAAAGGTTTAGAACGCATCATAGTGCAACGGCTAAATGCACATCGAGGAGGTCAACGGACTGTCTGACGACCAATTTGGTTTCAGAAGTCGTCGATCTACAGTTGATGCGATTCAACGGGTAGTGGACATTGTTTCGGTAGCTAGAAGTAGAAACAGATACAGTGGACGGTATTGTGCGGTTGTTACATTAGATGTTACTAATGCTTTTAACAGTGCTTCATGGTTGGCGATTGCAAATGCTTTACAGAGAATTAACACTCCTAAATATCTTTATGATATCATTGGTGATTATTTTAGGAATCGTGTGCTGATGTATGATACCACAGATGGACCGGCAGAGATTGCAGTCACATCGGGTGTACCTCAAGGCTCGGTACTTGGCCCAACGTTATGGAACCTCATGTACGACGGAGTCCTACGAGTTGCAATGGTGGAAGGTGCACGGATTATCGGCTATGCAGACGATATAGTACTGTTGGTGGAAGGTAATTGTGTTGATGATATTGAAATTCTCGTTTCCAGTCAGATTCGCATCATCGACCGATGGATGACCGACAACGGATTAAAGATAGCCCCGACTAAGACCGAGTTTATTATGGTCAGTTCCCATCAGAGGATACAGCATGGGGCTATCAGGGTAGGTGATCACGTAGTACATTCGTCGCGCAGCTTAAAGTACTTGGGGATGGTCTAGATGACCGCCTCGATTACACTTCACACATCAGGTATGCGGTGGAGAGAGCGACGAAGCTATGGACCACCTTGGTAAGGATGATGCCTAATAAGGCAGGTCCGAGTAGTAATGCTAGGCGAGCAATTGCTCTTACTGTTGTGGCGAAGGTCCGGTATGCCTCGCCCATTTGGTGTCATACCCTTAGATTTGCTAACCGTAGACAATGGCTACGACGGTTTTACCGGCCAGTAGTCCAGCGAGTTATCTCTTCTTTCAGGACAACTTCTCATGATGCAGTCTGCGTGCTTGCGGGAATGATCCCTTCATCTCCTCCTGGACGAGGACTCCAGGACTTTTCATCGGAGACGAGCAGAGAACATCGCCGGATCGGTTGCACGTAACATGGAACGTGTCACAACTATGGAACGATGGCAACGAGAATGGGATGAGTGTTCACGGTCGGTGGACATACCGTCTCATACCCGACGTCAACAGATGGATAAGTAGAAGATTTGGTGGTGTAGATTTCTTTCTTTCTCAGTTTCTTTCCAGCCATGGCTTCTACGCCTACCAGCTTCATCGGATGCAGTTAACGGGTTCGCCGCTATGTGATGCGTGCGAGGAACCTGAGGACGCCGAACACACGATATTCCATTGTGTACGTCATCGTGAATTAATCATCAGACTTCAGCATCAAGTCGACGAGGAGTTAACGCCGGAGAACATCATCGAGTTATGTCTGCTAACAGATATAACTGGAGCATGGTTCATCAAGCAGTACGGGCGATTATGATTCGACAACAACATCGAAGACACGTCATCGAACGAGGCGAACGACGTGCTTTGCTCGCCAACATCCAGTTGGCCTTGCAGAGCAGCGACAGTGACGACGAGTAACGACAAGGATTCATCGTAGTTCATCGTAGCTTCATCGCCGAGGGCTAGACAGTGGCTAATCACCACTGTTGGAAGCCATTCGTTGCCTGGGATGATGGACATCCACCGCCCGAGTGACGTCGATACCCTAACGGGTGATCCACTCGGGGCCGGTTGAAGGCACGGAGGGTTTTAGTGAGTAAGAATCTCACACTACCGGGGTTGATCACCCAGGTGTCTTATGCAAGATTTCCCCTTCGATAACAAAAAAAAAAAAAAAAGGTAGCCAAATGCCTCGTCATCTAATTAGTGACGCGCATGAATGGATTAACGAGATTCCCTCTGTCCCTATCTACTATCTAGCGAAACCACAGCCAAGGGAACGGGCTTGGATGCACTAGCGGGGAAAGAAGACCCTGTTGAGCTTGACTCTAGTCTGGCATTGTAAGGCGATATAGGAGGTGCAGCATAGGTGGGAGGGCTTCCTCGTGGAGCTCGCCTCTGAGATACCACCACTCTTACTGTTGCCTTACTTACATGATTGGGTGGAACAAGCGCGGGCCCCAGGTCCGGATCGTGCGCGCACCTCCTCCGGGGCTGTGGCGGCGGTTCGCCTGCGCGCGCCCAATGCGCCGTGTTTCTCGCTCAGCGTCCAGTGTGTCGCTGGGTGGTGCCGCCGGGGAGACTGCATCGTAGCATCGTCGTGTGTAGCGTGTTACCCGCTTGTCCGACCGTGAGCCGTGGCCCGCAAGGGTACAAGCTTGCGTACGTCGGTGCATTCGTGGTGCACTGCTTCTGCGCGGTCGATCGTTTATGATGTCACGTTTGCCCCGGTTCCGCGCGCCGCCCGGCTCGAAGACTCCTGGACAGGTCCTTTCGGTCCACGTCATGGACAGTGCCAGGTGCGGAGTTTGACTGGGGCGGTACATCTCCAAAACGATAACGGAGGTGTCCAAAGGTCAGCTCAGTGTGGACAGAAACCACACGCTGAGCATAAGGACAAAAGCTGGCTTGATCCCAACGTTCAGTACACTTCGGGACAGCGAAAGCTTGGCCTTACGATCCTTTGGTTATAACGAGTTTTTAGCAAGAGGTGTCAGAAAAGTTACCACAGGGATAACTGGCTTTTTTTTTTTTTTTTAAACGGGTTTTTATTTTGTTTCAAAATTAAACCCTCCCGCTCCCCATTTTACCCGCGAGGGCTTACCCTGCAGGGGTTTCATGGCTTAATGGCCAACCTTTTGTCCGTGCGAAAAGCACCTTCCATGTTTTATTTCTATTTCTAAATTCAACCGAAAAATTCACTCATTCCCTAAATAGGGCGCTTTTTCACGCTCGATGCGTCGCTGTTTTACGTGCATACCACGCCTAGCGGGAGGCAACTTCTGCCTCGACCACGGCGGCTTGTTCCGCGGCGTTCAGGCCACCGTCCGTGGCCTCGTTTTCCTCGTCGATTGCGCGGTTGCGCATACCAGATGGTCCGGCTGCAAAATCCGCGCGTTCTCGGCCGTCATCGTCATTGTTTATCGCCTGGCCGGACATCCCGAGAAGACGACGGTTTCGTCTCCTCTCCCTGAACCGCGCTTGACGCTCACGAAGCGCTGCACGTCGCTGAGCGGTCCGTGGTGAAGCTGGTGGGGTTGGGGAAGTCCAGCTCGACGTTCTTCCCGCCGGCGTGCTGTTGCTGCTCGCCGGTTGGCGTTGCGTCGCTCGTTACGGGCCCGCCGCACTTCCGCGCGTTGGGCCTCCAGCTCTGCTGCGTCTTCGTCCTGACGCTCGATGACGTTAACAGCCAATGCTGCCCGCTCCTCGTCCCACGCTCGCTGCAGTTGGGCCGTTATTCGCTTCGCGGCTTCGCAAATACGACTCCAGCTATCGGCGTCGCGCAACAAGTGCCGCTGGAGGGTGTCCGGACAGACAGGGTCTGGACCTCCTCGCCGAGTAGCTCCTGTCGAACTGCCGCAAAGCGTGGGCACTCGAAGAAGGCGTGCTCCGCCGTCTCTGGGACGCCGACGCACAACTGGCAGTCTGGGGACGACGTGAATCCATTGTGGCACAAGTAGTCACGGAAAAATCCGTGTCCGGACAAAACCTGTGCCAGATGGAAAGTCATATCTCCATGTTTCCTAGACTGCCAGTCGCCGACCGATGGAATTACACGGTGCGTCCACCGCGTGTGCCGGCTAGCATCCTGTTGCAGTGCGTCGGCATCCCATTCCTCCTGCCAGCAGTCGATGGTGTTCTGCCGCTCCGTCGCCCGGATGTCCTCCCTCGTTGCAGCACGGTCTGGAGCAAGGAGTTGTTGGTGAACCCGAGCATCCTCGTTGATGAGGTGGCATATCGGTACGAGTCCAGCGAGTAGGGTGGCCGTCTCATACCTGACGGTACGGAATGCCCGTGCCACCCTGATGGCTGCTTTTCGCTGAACTCGTTGCAGCATCCGTCGGCACTCTCGCACCTGAGTTGCCTCAGCCCAGACGGGAGCAGCATACCGCAACACCGATTCTGCCATACGCCAGCAGCCTTGACTTGGCCGTCCTGGGGCCGCTGTGATTCTGCATGAGGCGCGTTACAGCTGCCACCACACGCGACGCCTTTTCGGAGACTTTCGTGACGTGATCTCGCCATTTCAGGTGATCTTGGAGCTGCACGCCCAAGTACCTGATGCTCCTAGAAGACTGGACTTCCACGTCACCGACGCGAAATGTCACCTGCGGCGGAGTCTTCTTGCTTGAGATCAGGACGGCTTCAGTCTTGGCTGGGGCCAGCTCCAGACCGTGCTGTTGCATCCAACGTTGGACCTGGTCAACGGCCTCCTCTGCTCTCGCGCGAACCTCGTCCGTGGTGGTAGCAGGTACCAACAGCGCCAGATCGTCCGCGTATCCGATGACTTCGACGTCGGGAGGTAGCGGCACATCCAGCACCCGTCATACATGATGTTCCACAGAGTTGGGCCCAGGATGGACCCCTGTGGAACACCGGCGGTTACATGCCGTACGACGGGGCCTTCGCTCGTGTCAAAGTACAGCACACGATCCTCGAAGTAGCTTCGAAGCATCCGTTGGAGGCCGACGGGAACACCTTTTGCCTGAAGGGCGCTGGCAATGGATTGCCAGTTGGCCGTGTTGAAGGCGTTCTTCACGTCCAACGCCACCACAAGCAAGAAACGGTTATCCCGGCCGTTCGTTCGCCGGAACGACATGGCGGTACGGCCGGCCTCAATAACCCGCTGGATGGCGCTCACTGTCGACCGCCCTCGACGAAATCCGAACTGCCGGTCCGACAGTCGGGGTGAAGACGGCTCCTCGAGATGTTCATTGAGGCGATTCAGGATGAGGCGCTCAAGTACCTTCCCCAGTGCGTCGAGCATGCAGAGGGGTCGGTACGAGCTGCTCTCTCCCGGAGGCTTCCCCTGCTTCGGCAGCAACACCAGTCGTTGCCTCTTCCACTGCGCCGGAAACGAAGCGCGGTTGAGGCAATCCTGGTACAGGACCCGGAAGACCTCCGGGAACAACATGATGGCCGTCTTCACTGCCGCATTCGGGATGCCATCGAGCCCTGGTGCTTTGCGATTTGCCATCTGGCTCGCGATGAGCAGCAGCTCGTCGTCCGTTACCGGTGCAATTCCGCCGTTGTTGTTGCTCCCTCGACGCTTCCAACGTTGCTCAGCTGCGACCAGTCGCAGGGCGGATGCTCAGGGAAGAGGTCGGACACAATGCGTTCGAGGACGACCCGGTCCGCTTCTGACGGCATCCGACTGCCCCGGAGCCGAGACATAACGACACGGTATCCTGCCCCGAACGCATTCTCTTCTGCAATTTCGATCAGCTCCTGGAACAAGTTCCGCTTGCTAGCTCGAATTGCTCGGCTGAGCTCCGCCCTTGCTGTCCTGTGCTCAGCTGCTGCTATGCTGCGCTCCTCCAAGTCAGCCGTCTGCAGCAATCGGTCACGGGCAACCTCGCAATTGTTCCTCAGGCGAGCCAGGAGGGAGACCACCAAAAATGTTCGATGCGGGTCTTGGTGCACTCGGGTAACCCGTTGCATCGTCTCGTCGCAGGCCTTCAGCATGGCTGCGATCATACCCTCCTGGGTCGATGCGCGTTGGACAAAGTCCGCAGCGAACAGCGCCTCGAGGAATGAGGAAGGAGAAAACTGCGAGGTCTTCCATCTACGGCCAGCGTGACGCACACGCCTCTGGCTAGCGGAAGCACCCTGCCGCGATGACGGTTGCCGCTGATGTTGCTGCTGCTGCTGTTGCGATGGCTGCTGTTGCTGCTGCTGCTGCTGAAGTGACTGCTGCTGCTGCGAGGACTGTTGCGCTGGCTGCTGCTGGTCCTGCAGCTGCTCGGGCGATGCTGGTGTTCCTCCCACGGTGTAGAGAACATAGCGGTGGTCTGACGCGGTGTAGCTTGTGCTAACAACCCAGGTGTCAGGGCGAGCGATCGACGGGCTCGCGAATGCCACATCCACTATACTCGGGAGAGCCACCCCGTTGCCATCAAACGTGTATTCCCGACCTTGATTAATCACGATTAGGCCAAGCTGCTCCACCATTCCGTGCAGCTCTTCCCCGCGGTCGCAAGTCCTCGGGCTGCCCCACTCCTCATGTCTGGCGTTAAAATCGCCGGCGACGACGACTTGAGGGTGGGAGAAGCCTTCGAGTTCTATTGCTTCCAAGAAGCGCTCGAACTCTGCGAGGTTAAGGCTTGGTGGAGCATAGCAGCTGATGAAAACCACTCCGCCGATCTGCGCTGCAACCAACCCCTGAGCTTCACTGCACCACACCCGCTGTATTGGTAGCTCACCGACAGCTACCACCGCTACCGCCTTGCAGCTGCTGAATGCCCACCGGCCGTTGTTTTCAGGTGGGCGCAGAACATCAGAGAGAATGAGCACGTCTGCTTTCTCCTCTCTGGCAGCTTGCAGCACCAGGTTCTGGGCATCACGGCCATGGCCCAGGTTCGCCTGCAGAACTTTCAGGGCCGGGAACATCGTTGGGCCGAACGGGCACATTCGCTGTGGCCTATGTGGTGAGCGCCACCGCACAGTGCGCACTTTGCCTCATTCTGGCAGGATCGTGCTTTGTGTCCGGTAAGCCCACAGCGGATGCACAGATTCTGTCGATCTGCGGTGGAACGGCAGTTCGAGGCGATGTGGCCCATCTCCAGACAGCGGAAACAGCGCTGTCGCTCTGGAGGCGTTGGTGGGGCTGCTCGAACCTTGCTCACACAGTCGCACAGGAACAGTTTAAGTCCTTCCAACTGCCGAGCCGACTTCACAGGTAGCCGGATGCGTGCTCGCTTCGAACCATCCGGTAGTTCCCAAATGCTGGCAGAAACAACTCCAGCACTTGCGCCAATCTTAGCATCGAGGGCAGCAATGATATCTTCCTCCGTAGCAAGGGATCGATATCGACTACCAGCAGCTCACCCATTTCTGTGACAAGCCGACTGACGCCTGCGTCGCCGATGATTTTGCGGACGCCTTCCAGCATAAGCGGAGCGTTTGCCGTCTTGCTCAGCTCCATACGTAGCAGCCTGGCATGAGTTCGGCGGCCCTGCTTAATATGCCCTTTCATTTCGCTGTGAGCCGCGTCCAGACGAATGGCTTCGCGCACCTTCTCGTAGATGCCATCCCAGGTTTCGCCTTCACTGGGAGACACCTCGATGATGTCGGGCCTCGGCTTTCGCTTACGATGTTGCTGATGTTGCTGCTGCATACGCTCCTGCTGCTGCTGCTGCGAGCCGGCGACCGCCTGTCGCTGTGGCTGACGCTGCTGCTGCTGCTGCTGCTGCTGCTGTTGCTGTTGCTGCTGCTGCTGGGAGCGTGGCTTACCCGTAGCTTTTCCGCGATATCTACGCCGCACGACCTCACTAAAGGTGAGTTCCGGCACAACGTCTACGCGGACGGCTGTCGATGCCTCGCTGCGCGGCGGCATGACTGCGCGCGACGTCGACGCGCGGGGCTGCTCCTGCTCGTGCTGGTTCCGCTGCTGCTGTTGTTGTTGCTGCAGCTGCGGCGCAGAGGGTCGGCGCGGCAGCGGAGTCGGAGGTTGGCGCGGACTAGCTGACGGTTGTCCGCCGGCAACCTTTGCTGCCAGAAGAGAGTTGAGCACGTCTCGGTCGCGCTGATGTGCGGCGGCGAGCTTCTCCATCTGTGCCTCCAACTTCTCCTCTCGTCGTTTTGCCTCCTCCTTTTCCTCTTGTAGCAGTTGGCACATGCCAGTTATCTGCTCGGAGGCGAGCATTTTGCTCCTTCATTTCTGCATTCTGCTCCTCTAGTCGTTGGATTGTTGCCTTAAGCAACTCGAGCTCCGGTGTGGCCGTGGCGGCCTTGGATGCCACGGCGGGCTTGTTGTTGCCTGTGACACTGACCCTAGGCAGCGCCACTCGAGGCTCGGTCACAAACAGCTTCGAGCCAGATGCCAAGCTGCTACGGCAGTCCACAGAGACTGACCTCGCACTCGCGCGCGTTGACATCCCGGATGATGCCATCATCTTTGCCGACTTTCAGGTTGGTGGGTTAAATAACCCTGGGGGTCGATGTGACCCCGGGGTCAGAGGGGGGAGATGACCCCGCCGTCTGCTGCTGCCTGCTGCGCTGCTTGCCTTTCCACGCTGGTTGGGTGGTGGCCTGGGGCTGGTGTGGTAAAGGGTTGTCGTGGGGGGATTGTCACCACCCGCTGCGTTTTCCCCCCTTTTTTACTTTTTTCTGCCGCGTGTTTTACGTTGTGTGTTACCACAGGGATAACTGGCTTGTGGCCGCCAAGCGTTCATAGCG
Source organism: Anopheles arabiensis (assembly GCF_016920715.1). Classification (NCBI taxonomy): domain Eukaryota; kingdom Metazoa; phylum Arthropoda; class Insecta; order Diptera; family Culicidae; genus Anopheles; species Anopheles arabiensis. The sequence continues at coordinate 279,281 of NW_024412096.1, read as the reverse complement.
ACGTGGCTTTTGATCCTTCGATGTCGGCTCTTCCTATCATTGTGAAGCAAAATTCACCAAGCGTAGGATTGTTCACCCTTTCAAGGGAACGTGAGCTGGGTTTAGACCGTCGTGAGACAGGTTAGTTTTACCCTACTGGTGTGTGCTTATAGTCGCTATCTTAACGGAATTCCTGTGCAGTACGAGAGGAACCACAGGTACGGACCACTGGCTCAATACTAGTCCGACCGGACTTTGGTATGACGCTACGTCCGCTGGATTATGCCTGAACGCCTCTAAGGTCGTAGCCAATCCGAGCTGATAGCGCTTCTCAAACCCATTAGGTGTTCGGAAGCTAGCGGGCCTAACAACCCTCTGAGATCCGTTGGAGTCTGCGTCTGCAGCCCGGCGTCTCATCCCGCTATACCTAGGCCGCAATGAGTGGAGTTCGCTGCACGTGTTAGTACCGTAACTGGGAACGCCGTTGGCTTGAGCTCTGCCCAACGTGGATATACCTAGTTTCGACACCTATCAACCGCCCGCAAACGACGGGACTTCAGGCTGGGAGCTGCGAGTTGTAGAGATGCGTTCGCATCGATCCTCTCAGGCGACCCATGCTTGGTGGTTTGTCCGTGTGCCCCTTCCTCGATGTGCGCAAGCTCGTCTTGGTCTGGGGACCACGTCGACACAGGGGATACTCTTGTGAGAGCATGAGTGTACTAAGTTGAGTGTAGCAAGGGAACGCGTGCCCCTTCCTCGTTGGCGTAACTAACCATCTTGGTCTGGGGACCGTGGTACCGTGCTCTGGTGAAGCTTGGTGCGTGCTCCTTCCTTGTCAGACGAGTGACTTGACCTGGTCTGGAGACCGTTCCTTTATACTAGTGGACAAGAGTTGGCTACTTCCGTGTCAGACGAGTGACTTGACATAGGATGGAGAAGGACACTTAACACTAATGAGCTTGTCGGCGTGCCTCGTTCTCGACTTGATTGTCTTGATGTGAGGACCGTGCGGACCACACCAGTAAGCTTACACATGCTCGTTACAAGTTGTATAAGTTGACCCGTTTGGCCCGGTTGCCTTGCACATGATGGTGTTGACCATGTTCGGTTAACAGGTCGTGTGTCGAGGTGGTCGGCCTTGGTAGTAGGATGTCTTGTGCATGTGACGTGTTGACCTGGTTTGGTCGGTGTGTCGTCGTGTACGAGATGACCTACTTACCCGTTAGTTTTCCAAGTTGTATTATGTGTTGACTTAGTTGACGTGTCATGTGCTTGGATGATTAGCGTACGGGTCATGTATGGTGCGCTTGCTTCAGTTGAAGGGATGTACTAGTACAGTTGTATTAATTGTTTATTTCACGATCTGGTCTTTTGGCTGGATCGTGAAAAAACTAAGTCCCAAATCCTGAACTCGAGAAGAAAGCGCCAATGACAACGTTTTTGACTGGAGCTCCCTAGCATTCGGCTTTTTCTACTTTGAAGGGATGCACTGTTGTATGAATTGTTTATTCACGAACTGGTCGTTTGATTGGATCGTGAAAAAATCGCTCAGTCCCAAATCCTGAACTCGACAGGAAAGCGCTGATTGCAAACATTTTGACTGGAAGTCCCTTGAAAATGGCGTTTTCGTTATTGGCATTATGTGGCACGTTTATTGTGGCTAGAACATTAATTATTCACCAAATGGCACCAAAGCTTGGCAAAAGTCGCGAAACACTCCTATCTCGACGCACCAGCAATCGCAACTTGATGCAAAATAAATTGCACGAGCTAATGATACTTGTACCATGCACAGTACACCGTACCAAAATATACCCCTGAAAGTGTGCAATTTGGTGCTACCCTAGGGAATATGTATGGGAAGCCTAGCTACGTGTGTCGCACGTTCCAAGTTGCATGGACGTCGAACAGAGGCATGCAAAAGCACCTATCTAGGGAATTACTCTACGTTCTAGTAGCAAGTGCGATTTTCCGGTCCAGCACGGCAGTACGCCTGCACGCATACACTCCATGTACCAAAATGTACCAACCTAGGCGTTGCTCAGTAGCTTTTGGCGGCACATAGAAAAAGTATTCGAGTTCAGATTTTTGGGACTTAGCGTATTTTTAAAACTAATAACGAAAATTAAATTTTAAATCGGTAAACGGCTAGGAGTTGCTCAGTAGCTTTTTGCGCAACGTGGCAAAAGTATTCGAGTTCAGATTTCTAGGACGTAGCGTATTTTTCAATCATAATAAACCGAATCAAACATAACAATGATGAAACTTACACCATGTCCCAAGGTTGTGCACAAAACGTAACGATAAAGTGCTGGCGAAGTTAGAGGTGCACCAAAATTGTGTACCGATCAGGGAAAGTACTCTACGTTCCTATGATTTGGGTGAAAAGTGTTGATTAACTGCTGGTTAGAATAGACAGTTGCTTATCATACACATCGCAAACGAACACCCCTTAGTGAGCATTAGCAAAAGTCAATGGCACAAAGCAATTGCAATACAAACTGATCAAGTACATTAAAGAACGCTACGTACCAGGACTTCTTTCCAAGAATGGTGTCCGCGACGGGAGGGCAAGCGTCCTTCCCAGGTTTTCCTAGTAAACCTTGTATGGTAAACATACCCAAGCGTGTCTGTAAGCACGCAACGAAAGTCACGAACGGGCACATACCTAGGGAATGTACTCTACGTACTTGGACTTTTGTCCAAGAATGGTGTCCGCGACGGTCGGGCACTGCGACGCAATAACCAAATCCTAGGATTGTAACTTTAGTGTGCACAAACATAAACATTAACGCGTTCGCTCGGGCTGCGCCGTCCGTGTTGAACACAAATGTGGGTGATTATATGCGTGGAGGGACAAAAACATACGAGGAGGAGACAGTTTTCTGCACGATGTGCACAGAGCTCATTTCGTCGTCCCGGGCGAATGGAAAAACACAAACATCGCGAGTATCGTTCTAGGTTTCTGTCTATAAAAGGGCAGGCCAAAAGGTGACCGGTTGAGATAAGCATTTTAAGCATACAAACACTTTATTGGAACTTTTGATACAAAAACAAGGTACGTACATGTAGGTTGTACCAACATGGACATCTATGAACGCGTACGCTCGGGCTGCGCCCTCCGTCTTGTACTTTCCTGATCGGTACACAGTTTTGGTGCACTGCTATTCCGACCGGCAACTTGTACCAACATATACATCCATGAACGCGTAAGTAGTGTACTTTCCTGATCGGTACACACTGTTGGTGCACGGCATAAGAAAAGAGCTAAAATGGTCAAACTCAATCCATTTCAACAATAGATAGTCGATAGTAGCTGTGCCGATGAAGTAGGGCACGATGCAAGTTAATGTTGTTTAATGAATAACATGTCCGCCATACATTTCAGTACAAAATTGCTCGGTCAGACCTACAAAGTGCTATATCTCGAATACGAGGCGTCGGACTGGGGGTTGTAGAACAATTTTAAGTTCGTCTAATGATTCTACATCCGATTCTGGATAGCGGTTTTTGACCACTTTTCAATATTTTGTGACACCCCGAACCTAGGGGCAGCTCCTAGCTTTTTCAAAAATGTGCACCGAATCCGGGCCGGGAGAGCTCGTGTGGCTCAAAACATGTTTTCGCTAAAACACCTCAAAACGTGTAAGAACGCACCCTAGCTCTTGTTTTTCAAAAGTTATGGCCATTTAAAGTGAGGTGGTTTTTGCTTCAAAATAGCTATTTTACCCGTCCCTATGGCCATGCTTTAAATTTTCACGAAAATGCAAGGTCAGACTTAGGGCCGGGCCATATCTTGAATACTAAACGTCGCAGACATTGGTCGTAGAACAATTTTAAGTTCGTCTAATGATTCTACATCCGATTCTGGATAGCGGTTTTTGACCACTTTTCAATATTTTGTGACACCCCGAACCTAGGGGCAGCTCCTAGCTTTTTCAAAATGTGCACCGAACGGGCCGGAGAGCTCGTGTGGCTCAAAACATGTTTTCGCTAAAACACCTCAAAACGTGTCGAACGCACCCTAGCTCTTGTTTTTCAAAAGTTATGGCCATTTAAAGTGAGGTGGTTTTGCTTCAAAATAGCTATTTTACCCGTCCCTATGGCCATGCTTTAAATTTTCACGAAAATGCAAGGTCAGACCTAGGGCCGGGCCATATCTTGAATACTAAACGTCGCAGACATTGGTCGTAGAACAATTTTAAGTTCGTCTAATGATTCTACATCCGATTCTGGATAGCGGTTTTTGACCACTTTTCAATATTTTGTGACACCCCGAACCTAGGGGCAGCTCCTAGCTTT